>NC_090256.1:82001869-82186924 GCF_037325665.1 Littorina saxatilis | reverse complement strand
CTACTGTTTCAGAAAAGAGTTTTCGAGGTGAGACAGAGCTGCTGCAGGAGACCACTCAGGAGATCAAGGATCTACGCAAGGAGGTGAAGGCGCAGCAAGCATTAAAGGAACAGCTGAGGAAAGAGTACCAGGAGAAAATGGAGGTAACACACACAAAAAACACAAACTAGTGAGATTAGAAAATGTGGCAGGGGTGCTGAAAGCTGAATGTTCAACTTACCCACTGGACTATGATGCCCCTTTTAGGACCCTGCTTTCCAAGTTGTTCTGCTCATAACCTCTGAATGGGCGGGGATGTAGCTCAGTCGGTAGCGCGCTGGATTTGTATCCAGTTGGCCGCTGTCAGCGTGAGTTCGTCCCCACGTTCGGCGAGAGATTTATTTCTCAGAGTCAACTTTGTGTGCAGACTCTCCTCGGTGTCCGAACACCCCCCGTGTGTACACGCAAGCACAAGACCAAGTGCGCACGAAAAAGATCCTGTAATCCATGTCAGAGTTCGGTGGGTTATAGAAACACGAAAATACCCAGCATGCTTCCTCCGAAAGCGGCGTATGGCTGCCTAAATGGCAGAGTAAAAACGGTCATACACGTAAAAGCCGTGGGAGTTTCAGCCCATGAACGAACAAACAAACAAACATAACCTCTGAATAAATTTACCTCCATTTTAAGACTCCTTTCCTTCTGAGACTCACATCAACAATTCCAAATCAGGTCTTTAAAGTGGGGCGAGGGGGGGAGGAAGGGGTGGTGGGGTGTGTGTGTGTGTGTGTGTGTGTGTGTGTGTGTGTTACCCAGTGATCGCGCTAGGATTTTTCAAATTGCGTACGTCTTACGCAATGTCGGCCAAAAAACGCGTAAAGCAGAACCGATTTTGCGTCACACTATAACACAGTTAAATCATGACGATGTGCGAAAAAACGAGGACAACTTTCGCTGCATGCCGTTTTGAATGAATCAAAGACAGGCTTGAACTGAAAGCGTCTCTCGGCCTAGATTTGGCGCCACACGCCCCGTGCATTTTGGGTGTATGTTCTGTTTTAGAAAACCGACCGGCGTTGCTTTGCGTCGCTTGCGACACTCTTATGCCGAGAGCACGTCACCTCATTTTGTTTTATCCAAAACAGACTTTAGATTTGAACTCGCGCGCTTGTGCTATGTTTGATCCAGAACAGACTAGAGATTCTAAACTCGCGCGCGTGTGCTATAGTCTGATTCAGTATTGGGATGTGCTGCTGAGCATGCCGTTTTGAATAGAAGTTGTTTTGCGTACGCGTTACGCATAAGCGCCGGGAAAATGCGTGGGCGGATTTTAAAACGCGTCAAATACGCAAAAAACATGCGTTAACGCGATCCCTGGTTACCGTAGCAGGAGACGTTAGCCTGCCAGAATTTTTACTAGCTCTAAGAGTTTCTCAAGGATCCGCATAGAGGAAAACAAAAGTACAGTTTAAATGAAATAGTCCTTTATAAACATGATTAATTATTTGTCAATTATGACACTGACAGTATCGCTCAGGTGCGACATTTACCCGATGCTCCCCAGCATGTCGTAAGAGGCGACTGACGGATTCTGTTTCTCTTTTTTACCCTTGTTAAGTGTTTCTTGTATAGAATATAGTCAATTTTTGTAAAGATTTTAGTCAAGCAGTATGTAAGAAATGTTAAGTCCTTTGTACTGGAAACTTGCATTCTCCCAGTAAGATAATACATTGCACTACATTGCAAGCCCCTGGAGCAAATTTTTGATTAGTGCTTTTGTGAACAAGAAACAATTGACAAGTGGCTCTATCCCATCTCCCCCCCCTTTCTCCGTCGCGATATAACCTTCGTGGTTGAAAACGACGTTAAACACCAAATAAAGAAAGAAGAAAAGGCTGTTAAATCACCTTGCGAGTATGGTTTGCAGCCACACACAAAAAGCCAAAGAAAGATTACACATTTTTTAAGTGATTTGAGATTAAGACATCAGACATAAGATCATTTATTGTTCATACAATTAATTACAATAGATGGAAAAGTGTGGTTCATCTGCTCTTAAAACAACCAAAACAACATATGACAACAACCTCAAAAGGGACTAGTAAAAAAAACTGAAGAAAATAGTGAGCTAAAAGGAATGAAGAAAGAATGAAAGAAAAAAAGAAAGGAAGAAAAATGACTTCCAGGCCAATTACCGTACTTTCCGGGTCATAAGGCGCGACTTTTTTCCTCGAGTTCAACCCCTGCGTCTTGTATAACGAAGCGCCTAATCCGTGTATGAAATATGAAAAAAATCAAAGAGACCGCTTGAGTACCAGTCAAACAACTTGTGATAATGCATGTTTCAGCTACTAGGTACTGCCCTGCCTTTGATCTGGCCGCACACACAGATTTCCACTCTGTTAAACTGGTCACTGACCGGTCACTGGCCCCGATGCAGGAAGTGTTTCCTCTCTCAGATATGACAGGGGAACCACCTCTCATGGCAAAAACTGGGTCATTGACCCCTGGGAAGAAGGTCGTGTCTTTTAACAAGGCCACCCAGCTATCACAATGCCTTTGATCTGGCCGCACACACAGAGCACACATATTTTCACTCAGTTAAAGTCGGTCACTGACCCCGATGCAGGAAGTGTTTCCTCTCTCAGATATGACAGGGGAACCACCTCTCATGGCAAAAACTGGGTCATTTTGGTGCGCCCTATCGGCCCCCTGCGTCCAATGGGTGACTGGATTACAATTTTTTTTTAAAAGAAGGGGGTGCGTCTTAGGTAAGGAAGCGCCTTGTCACCCGGAAAGTACGGTACACAAGTTTATATTTTTCTTAGCACTAACATTTCAATTTTTGGCATAAGAATACACTGACGCTTGAACACATTACAGCTCCTTGTAAGTTTGTGTCTCTTGTTCTTATCCCTTTCTCTCTTTCGTTTTTAATTTGCACTGTACTTTTCCCCTCGCTGATGCAAGGAGCAAGCCATAAATCTGACAGAGCAGATAGTCAGCTTGCGCGAGGAGTTAGCAGCCAGCAAACAACGCCACCAGGTGGAGCTGTTTGAGAGTGGAGAGCAGTCCAAAAGCAGCAAGGAACGAACGTTGCAGTCACGCAACAGAGCTCATCAGGAGGAGGTGACTGCACTCACAAAAGAGTGGAACCATGAGCGCAAGGTAAAGGGAAAATTAACGAAAATAATCATGAGGCACGGGTAGCTCAGGTGGTAGAGCACTGGACTTGTGATCGTAAGATCGCCGGTTCGAATCCGGGCCGGCACGGACACGGGTCAACTTTATGTGCAGACCTAGAGACGGTATCCATCTCCCACCCCTGTGTCACCACAGTGGCACGTTAAAGACCTCGGTCATTCTGCCATAAGTGCAGATGGCTGATACCACCTAAACACGCATACACTTGTGTATCTCATCTAAAGTCGGGTTAAAAACTGGGGAACATGCCCCTAATGGCTTTGCCGTGAGAGCGTAAAACTTGAATTCCCCCCCCCCCCCCAAAAAAAAAAATCATGAGCGCAAGGTAAAGGGAAAATTCACGAAAAGAAACACATTTGAAGACTTTGGTTATAGAGAGAAGTGTAAGGAAAAGAACAATTAATCCATACAAGAAAGGGCTAGAGTTTTTGAGGATATATTTCTTCCCGTGTGAACAATCATGTCATCCATCACAGAACTTCGTGTACACTACATTGGGGTGTGCACGTTAAAGATCCCACGATTGACAAAAGGGTCTTTCCTGGCAAAATTGTATAGGCATAGATAAAAAATGTCCACCAAAATACCTGTGTGACTTGGAATAATAGGCCGTGAAAAGTAGGATATGCGCCGAAATGGCTGCGATCTGCTGGTCGATGTGAATGCGTGATGTATTGTGTAAAAAATTCCATCTCACACGGCATAAATAGATCCCTGCGCCTTGAGTCCGAGTCTGGAGATACGCGCGCGATATAAGACTTGATATATAGAACTGTCCAGGCCTTAATTTACTTTGAATGAGAGCATCCTTACACTCTGACACATACTCAAAATCAACAGTCCTTTGCGTTCTGTGCAGAGTTGACATTTTTGCTAAATTTAATTTGCAAATTGACACAGTTGTCAGTTAGGCTGATGGGGTCTATGTCGACCAAAAGAGTGGGATTCCCTGTAGGTGGAGTTCCTGGAGGGGGATTCCCTGTACAGTCGAGACCGGATGTAAGAAAGTCGTCGGGACCCACTTTTTGTCTTTCATACATCCGGTCTTTACTAAATCCGGTTAACCGGATGTATGAAAATATTGTGGATTGACTTTCATACATCCGGCCACGCGTCTGTTACTTGATAAAAGTAGGGGTTTTTTCATATCATTTTTGCATTTATTTGTTTTTTTATGTTTAAATGTTTTGATACATATCCTTGTTAGAAGAAAAGGTTTGTGAATAACAAGTGGAAAAGTGCATGTACTTACATACACTGACACAGTCAGGACAACCGATACTGAGAAAGAGCAACTGTTTGTGTAAGGAACTGTTCTGCTTTACATAAGGCCGTGCACTCAGTCTCCGCCCCCCCCCCCCCCCGCCCCTCTGTGTGTGTGTGTGCGCGTACGTGCGTGCGCTCGCGCGCACGTGTGTGTGTGTGTGTGTGTGTGTGGCTCAACTGTATTGTGTGTGTTCCCTCCACAACCCTTTTGCGCTTTTGACAATGTTTTTGGTCGTGGAAGCTTTGTAATGACCGTTGGCGTAGCAAATAACATTTTCTGAGTTCTCTCTCTCTCTCTCTCTCTCTCTCTCTCTCTCTCTCTCTCTCTCTCTCTCTCTCTCTCTCTTCAAAACGCACACATTTATAACACACACACACACACACACGCGCGCGCACTGAATACAAACAAGTCGCGTAAGGCGAAATTACTACATTTAGTCAAGCTGTGGAACTCACAAAATGAAACTGAACGTAGTCCGCCGCTAGTGCTAAAGGCAGTGAAAGTGACGAGCCTGTTTGGTGCGGTAGCGATTGCGCTGTGCTTCATTGCACGCTTTACTGTACCTCTCTTCGTTTTAACTTTCTGAGCGTGTTTTTAATCCAAACATATCATATCTATATGTTTTTGGAATCAAGAACCGACAAGGAATAAGATGAAATAGTTTTTAAAACGATTTCGGAAATTTAATTTTGATCATAATTTTTATATTTTTAATTTTCAGAGCTTGTTTTTAATCCAAATATAACATATGTATATGTTTTTGGAATCAGAAAATGACGACGAATAAGATGAAATTGTTTTTGGATCGTTTAATAAAAAAATAATTTTAATTACAAGTTTCCGATTTTTAATGACCAAACTCACTCATTCGTTTTTAAGCCACCAAGCTGAAATGCAATACCAAACGCCGGGCTTCGTCGAAGATTGCTTTGCCAAAATTTCAATCAATTTGATTGAAAAATGAGGGTGTGACAGTGCCGCCTCAACTTTTACAAAAAGCCGGATATGACGTCATCAAAGGTATTTATCGAAAAAATGAAAAAAACGTCCGGGGATATCATACCCAGCAACTCTCATGTCAAATTTCATAATGATCGGCCCAGTAGTTTAGTCTGAATCGCTCTACACACACACACACACACACACACACACACACACACACACACACACACACACACACACACACATACACCACGACCCTCGTCTCGATTCCCCCCTCTATGTTAAAAGTCGCGTAAGGCGAAAATACAACATTTAGTCAAGTAGCTGTCGAACTCACAGAATGAAACTGAACGCAATGCAACGCAGCAAGACCGTATACTCGTAGCATCGTCAGTCCACCGCGCACGGCAAAGGCAGTGAAATTGACAAGAAGAGCGGGGTAGTACTTGCGCTGAGAAGGATAGCAGGCTTTTCTTTACCTCTCTTCGTTTTAACTTTCTGAGCGTGTTTTTAATCCAAACATATCATATCTATATGTTTTTGGAATCAGGAACCGACAACGAATAAGATGAAGGTGTTTTTAAATTGATTTGGACAATTTAATTTTGATAATAATTTTTATATTTTTAATTTTCAGAGCTTGTTTTTAATCAAAATATAACATATTTATATATTTTTGGAATCAGAAAAGGATAAAGAATAAGATGTACGTAAATTTGGATCGTTTTATAAAAACATTTTTTTTTTACAATTTTCAGATTTTTAATGACCAAACTCACTCATTAGTTTTTAAGCCACCAAGCTGAAATGCAATACCAAACCCCGGCCTTCGTCGAAGATTACTTGACCAAAATTTCAACCAATTTGGTTGAAAAATGAGAGCGTGACAGTGCCGCCTCAACTTTCACGAAAAGCCGGATATGACGTCATCAAAGACATTTATCAAAAAAATGAACAAGAGTATGGGGATTTCATACCCAGGAACTCTCATGTCAAATTTCATAAAGATCGGTCCAGTAGTTTAGTCTGAATCGCTCTACACACACAGACAGACACACAGACAGACACACACACACACACACACATACACCACGACACTCGTCTCGATTCCCCCCTCTACGTTAAAATATTTAGTCAACACTTGACTAAATATAAAAAGTGAGTTAAACTTAAAACCAGTTTAATGGATTAAAACAACAACAACAAAATAAAAAACAACTGAGTCACACCCACGACCAATGCCTCTGGTTCTAATTGTACGAAAAAATGCCTTCCTGGGCTATTATGGCTCTTCAGTCCAGTCCAGCAGCGCTTTGTCCACAGACGGCAGCTGAGAGCTCCGTGCCCGCTTGCTCGTCGTCACAGTATCGCCGCTTCTTGCCTGACGGCAAGATATTTGTTCTTGTCTTTCATTATGTTCGACAGCGTTGGCAGGGGGACACCTAAATCAATGGCCATCTGTGTTCGGGATTTGTGTGGACTGTCCTCTACTGCCTTTATGATTTTAAGGCGCCCAGACAATGTCAACACTCTACGTTTGCCTGTAGCTTTCGCTTTGCGGTCCGCCATTTTGCAAATTTTTCGAGTCGCTATGGAAGGGAAATTACTCTTACCACACTTTGGTGACTTGGGTCTACTTTCGTTTTTTTACAACCGGTCTTGCAACAACGCATTTTGTGCTGCTCGGGACCAGAGATTTGCTTTCATACAACCGGACTTTTATACATCCGATTTTCATACAACCGGAAAATTCTAAGTAATAACAAAGAGTAGCTTCTGCCGGGACCCTGCCTACCCCTTTCATACATCCAGACTTTCATACATCCGGTGTTTTATACATCCGGTCTATACTGTATACAGGGAATCCCACAGGGTGGAGTTTTTAAATAAAACTTGCAAACCATACTCGAATTTCTAAGAAATATCAAAAACGATTGAAAAACATCAAATTCTACCGATGTCGCCAAGCATCACGTGACTTTCAGCGATATCAGCGACACGCTACAGGAACTAAATCCTGTGGTATTCCCTGTATACAGGGAATCCCCCTCCAGGAACTCCACCTACAGGGAATCCCACTCTTTTGGTCGACATAGACCCCATCAGCGTCAGTTAGGACGAACAGTTATAATAATAATAATAATAATAAGAACATTTATATAGCGCTAAATCAAAAACTTTCGTTAAAAAGGCTTGCTCTAAGCGCTTGACATCTAAACTAAAACGTCATTCACACTCTTTACAATGATGTACAAGAACTTCATGTCACACTCTTTCATTCAGTATAGCACCATTCACACAGTTGTTATTCTGTACAAGACAATAAGTTAGTCTAACAAAGAACAAGTTCTTACTCTATAAATACAAATATAGAATGATACAGAATACAGAAAATGTATTGCCTAAGTTTGGGAATTCGTTTTGACACGCGGTTCTCACTCCATTCACTCTAGCTAAGTACACCCAACATACGCAGTTATAAAACATAAATAGATTCAATGACATCAATTGAAAAAAAAATGAAAAAAAAAAATTGCCAGGTTGTTGAATTTTGTATGTGGTGAAGCTGAAAGATGCTCTTTTCTCATGAAAAAGCTTGCATGAGTCTATGGTGGTTTACCTGATCTATTGCATGCACTGAAAGGTCATTATCTTTATGGATATGAATTGGTTTTGTCTTGCAATATGGTAAGTCAATCCGAAAATGTGCTTCTGTCCAAACCAACCATTCATTATTGTAAAGAGATTGACAGTTCATTACTGCTTCCTCTTTGTCTTGTGACATGAATTTGCACCTGTTCTTACCCATGGCTTACCTGCTCAATCAATGTAAGACCTTCAACAGGAATACAAACCATTTGTTATTTTGTCCACAAACTAATTTTCAGCTGTTTGGATATGATCTGTGAAATTACTGCAAGTGTGTTTGCCTGTTTGTAGTTGTTCTCTGTATTTCAGCTTGTTGAAAACATTCATTTATACTGAGCACATAAGAAATGCAAGATTGTAAGAATTGTATCACTTGTTTTAATATTTTCTAGAATTCTTGTGAAAAATGTGTTTTCTTATTCCATTTTTTTTTCACTCGATAATCTCATACTAACTATTTTTTTCAATAGAACTATATTATTTCATGAATAGTTTTTTTTTAATGTTTCTTCAATATTTCAAAGTCATTGAATTAATTGATGTTATTTGAACTTCAATGAACCTGTATTTTCAGAGTCCAAATAGTTTGCCTTCTGTGATGAAATGACTGTGAATGATTGTTGGCTTTGCTACCAATGCTATGATTTATTGTCAGCTTGTTATTTTTGTGATTTTCACCTGAATTTGTTGTCATCCAGTGTTTTGTTCTTTGTCTTCTCGTTGTTTTAGTCTGGTGTACCTGTCACTGAGTCCTTTGAATCCACTGCTGCTGTGCAAGAGGTAGTGCTATACGTTTTATTGTTGTTTACCTGTGAGATGCTAGCAAAATTACGTTCTCTTTCGTTTGGTTTCAAGGTGATGGTATTCTTATCTTTCAGCCTTTGAAGTTTCAGACATATTTCCGCAAAATTATTATATGCAGTCACACACAAATAAACGTGTAAATCTGTAAACCAACACCAGCATTCAAGGACACACAAATATTTAATCCACAAGAGCATGCTTTTACAGACATATGCACATTCAGATTGCCGTATATTCACACATTCACACACAGATACACGCACACACTCACACATACACGCACGCACACACACACACACATACACACACGCACACACGCACACGCACACACACACACAATTATGAACGCATGACTGGAGAAAAGCACTCCTTGAGAATCCAGCACTTTTGCTTTTCTTTTCTCCTTTTTTGGGGACGCATTTATCACTAGTTCACTAAATTTGTAGGACACATGTATGCACAGTGGTACCTGTGATGTGTGGCCCCTCCGATGAGAGGACACCTCCCTTAAAAGGACACCTTATGTTGTCCCTTTTTCTATTAGTTTTATTATAAGAACCTTTTTCTAATTCCTATTAACTCGATGTTCTTTAACTATATTTATACATAAATGCATATTGTAAAGCAGTATGTAAAGCAGTATGCCTTGTTAGAGGATCTTCTAGTAGCAATGTTTAAATGTCGAAGCTGCTTTTCCCAGTTTTACCTAAGAGACCGACTGTATATTGTGTTATTGTATTTGTCAGACTTGATTGTACCAAGTCCCTACAAGTACACATGTTGTAATGCGCTTAGAGCCAAATATTTTTGTTTTTTGTAAGGGATAGGCGCAATATAAATACACTTTATTATTATTATTATTATTATTACCTCTACCAAAATATACCTGTCATGAAAGGCCACCTGCAATGTAGGGACACTTTTACCTGGTCCCAAGGGTGTCCTTTCATCGCAGGTACCACTGTACTACAAATTCAACCTTCTGTTCTAGTTCACATAATTTGTAGCCTTTAGAAATGAACATTGTCACAGCACTGTAGTGTACCCAGTAAGCTGCTATTGTGGGAGCACATGTGAATCAATTGTTGTATTCTATTTTAAGTGTGTTTACAGTCATATAATGGCACCATGATTTTGTTTTCAAGTTGATAAATGGCTTATGGTGGTTTAGTGATAACGGAAGTGTCAGAAAGAAGAATCAACATTTCATACAAATAGCTTCTGTCATCTCACTTTCACCACTGTGTTTTTTTCTGTTCTTCCTTTAATAAAAAGACCAAAAAATACTGTACTCACGTGTTTTGACGAAGACAAAATGAATCACAAATCACATGGGGTTTTTTGTGCTCATGTGTGTATGATGACTTGAATTTTGTGATTTGTTATTCGTTTCGTCTTCGTCAAACACGTGAGTATAATATTTCTTGGTCTTTTTATTTCTCGCTCTCATGCGCAGTCGCCATTGTTCTGCTTCTGTTCTTCCTTTCACTCTGTCTTTTCTCTCTTTCTTTGGTCCTTCTTTTCCTCAGTGCTATGTGTTCTCTCTCATCTGCCACAAGTTACCTTTAAATAGAGTTTGTTGTGTTACTATTTACGGGCAAGATGTTTATAGTAAGATGTTTGCATTGTGAACCTTCTCTTCAGTCATGTTCTGGTATACTCACCACTATATAAGAGAAGCAGAACATCTTCAAAGATTTCTTTTGTGCTCATGTGTGTATGGTAACTTGAAAACCCCTTTAAGGCAGCCCAAAACAGAGAAAATCAGATCTGAAAAGGGAGGTAAATTTACAGATATTATGAAAAGAAAAAAAAGACAATCAAGGGAGAGTCTTAAAATCTCGTGATCTGAAAAGGGGGGTAATTCCACTGTATACCATGTACTATTCATGAGAATCAGAACATCTCCAGAGCTTTCTTGTTAGTCATGGTGTGTAATATTGGAAACAATGCTAACCATGTCTTCAGCCATGTATTAAGAGTCTTGGTATTTTGTATACTATAGGTGTGATGTACAGGTGATAGGAGGAGGGGGGGGGGGGGCCTGGTAGCTCAGGTGGAGGACTGGACTTGTGATACTAGGGTTGGGGTTCGAATCCGGGCCGGGACGGACACGGGTCAACTTTATGTGCAGTCCTAGAGACTGTGTCCATGTCCCATCCCCGTGTCACGTAAAAGACCTCTGTCATTCTGCATTAAGTGCAGTTGGTTGATACCACCTTAACGCGCATACACTTGTGTATCTCATCTAAAGTCGGGGTAAAATTCGGGAACATGCCGTCAGCGGGCTTTGCCATCAGGGCGTAAAACTTGAAAACTTCAAAGTTATCTTTTTGGTCATGGTGTGTGTAGTTAAAACCCCTTTTAAGGCAATCCCAAATCGGAGAAAATCACATCTGAAAAGGGAGGTACATTTTTAGATTTTATGAACGAACAAAAAAATAGAAAAGCCAAGTCTTGAAAAGGGAAAGACTTAAATCTTGCAGTTTTAAAAGGGGGATTCCACTGTATGTCCTTCATGAGAATCTGAATATCTCCAGAGTTTTCTTGTTAGTCGTAGTGTGTTAGATTTAGTTGACACTGTAATATTGGAAAGTGTGCTAACCATGTCTTTAGCCATGTATTAAGAGTCTTGGTATTTTTAAAGTGTGGGTGTGATGTACAGGAGATGGTGCGACAGAACCAAGCCACACTGATGGCACTGCAGGGAGGGACGCCGGGGGCTGAGGCTCTCAGGCAGCAAGTCATCTCGCTCAACAGACAGCTGGAAGATGTCAAAGAACGACACAGGTACTGTACTAGACACTTTGTTGTCAAATCAGTCATTACAGATTGAGACATTATAGTTTAAATTCTTTCTCGACTTGGGTGGCTGATCATCAATTGTAAAAGCTGATCAGGCAGCAAGTCATCTCACTCAACAGACAGCTGAAGATGTTAACGAATGACACAGGTACCAGTCACTTTGTTGTCAAATTAATGTGTGATTACAGATGGAGACATTGGATTTTTTCTGTCTCATCTTGGGTGGCTGATCATCAATCGTACAAGCTGATCTTCATGCTGACAGCAAAGAAGTTGTGGGATCGTCAAATTAGTTGCTGAAATTAGGTCACGAGATTAGTGTTACCCACGCAATATGCGCTATATAAGCTTCATATTGATTGATTGATTGATTGATAGGAAGTCTGTATGCCTGCCCCACGGCTATTCACGGGGCCTCATTTCTGCTACTTTAGCTGCAGGCTATTTTCAGCACCCATCCTTTTCCCACAGCAGAGATAACAGAGCAGCTAGCTCTCTCGGTGCTATGCACTGAGAAGGCCAATCTCCCAGTATTGCGCGGAAGCAGTTGGGTTTAACAGGCAAGCGAGCTTAACAGTGAGCTGGCTGCAGCTGTTGGTAGCCAAACTAAGCTCTCTGCTGGGCTATTTTTAACCCACAGTAAAACTCAAGCTAGGAAAAGCCGTGACGTCCCGGCTGACCTTGTGTTCAAGACCATGTTTCTTTATACAGCGGTACCTGTGATGTAAGGCCCCTTTGATGAGAGGCCATACCCCATGAAAGGACACTTTCCACTGTCCCTATGTCTTTTACGGTAACTTTACCAAAATGTACCTGTCATGACAGGCCACCTGCAGTGTAGGGACACTTTGGGCTGGTCCCAAGGGTGTCCTTTCATCACAGGTACCACTGTACCACAATTTGACAATGATTCGATTCTTCTGTTTTATTTTCACTATGTCGCTCTCTCTAGAGTACAACTGCCATGCTGATGTTACCACTGCCTTTGTCATTGATCTACTGTCTTTTTCTGTTGCAGACTTGAAGTTGCAGAACTTGAAACCCGGTTGGAGCTGAACCGAGACTCATCACGCCCCCTGGTAGCCTCGCCCTCATCCACCCCTCGAACCTTTGACCCCAATGACCCCAACCTGATGTCAGAGTTACAGAACTTGGAGCTTAACAATATGGACCTTCAGGTGAGAGTGCTAAAGATTTCTTTATGTAAGTGCCTTAGTAATGTTATGGCTGGTGGTTGTGTGTGTTCATGATGCACGAAGAAGCATCAAATGAGGGCTAGAAAGTGTGAGATGCGAACTCATGAAAGTGTCTGAGTTGGGCTTAAAGGTTTACACTTAGAGATGTGCTTTAGTGTTTGATATCAGAAACATGTACCGTATTTGACGGACTACAAGCCGCGACTTTTTAAAAAAAAAAATCGCATTGCGGCTTATAAAAAGATGCGGCTAAAACGTTACCTAAACTTGAATAGCATTCACCTAATGGAAGTCGCCGCGGATTTTCATTTCGCTCGATTAGCGATTACCGGTACTTTATTAGCTCTCTACTCAAGACTCGGCGCTTTTCTCTTTCTTTCGCGAATCTTCGTTTGTCAACAAGTCGTCGTGACAAGATGGTGTACAGAGAAACACCGGATGTATCAGGATCTCGCGTGTGCGAGATTTTGGTTTTTTTTGTGTCTCGCAATAGTTGGAGGAGCGAGAGCCGCCATGTTGTGTTTTCGTCTGCTCGAAATGTGCGCAAAAGTCGTAAATCATCCCAAAAAAGCTTATTCTGGGCGGGACTACATGTGTGTGTTGGTTACAAATTGTGTGTGTGTGATATTTTTCTTCAAACTTTTTCACTTTTCTTCTTTGTTTCACTTGTTTATTCTCGGAGCCGATTTCGCCAAATACCGTACTTTCGTTTGCCTGGTTGTTTTGATTGATTGACACGATCTGATTATATTTTTTTCGACGGCGGCTAATATAGTGACGCGGCCTATACGTGGCTCGTCCCAATTTTGTTGTTAAAAGTCGGGGGTGCGGCTTATAAAACGGTGCGTCTTGTAATCCGTCAAATACGGTATCCAGCAGTCTCACTCTCTCATTCTCCTTATCTCTCTCCCTTCTCTCTCTCACCCATACAAGCACTCACACACCTTCTCACCCTCATATTTACACACACATACACACACACACAGACTTTTTTGTGATGATATGTGAAATCAATTAATCATGATGCGATGTCACATGTTCATCATGTGCCTTTAGTTTGAGAAAACAATAAAAACAACAGACAAAAAACATTTTAATTTATGAACAGGCCCAGTTACGGCATGTGAACGCAGAGTTGGCCCAGAGCAAGCTACGAGAGAAAGACCAACATCAGCGTGTAAGTGTTCATAATTATGTCTGTCCTTCTGCCTCTGTCTGTGTATTTGTGTGTACGAATCTGTGTTTATGTTGATGGATCGAGTGTGTATGAGTACTTGTCTGTATGTGATTATATGTGTGTTTGTGTGTGTGCATATTTGTGTCCCAGTTTAGTCATAGACCTAAATCAAACGTAGGTCCCTGGTTTAGACAGCTCCTTTATTCAAGTGTATTTCTGTTAACAAACAAAACAATATTCAAAGGAAAACGAAGTGCTGAACATGAAGATGTGCTCTCTGGCTATAGTAGATTTGCATTGAGTCTTAAATTTTGTTCGGTTTCAAGTTTTCTTTTGAATGTAAGCTTCATTGGAACTGAGTTTTGTAATAGTTGCATAGAACATGTTGGGCTTCCATTTGAGTTCTTACCTCTCGTTGTTTTCAGGTGGAGGTACTGGAGCATAGAATACGACATCGGAAGGATGACGAGACTCCTCCCCTGAGTCCTGACGGCTCTCTCTTGTCCCACGAAGACTCCGCTCTTTTCAGAGAACCCACAGAGTTTGAGGTAATTCTGCTACTCCCTCGATCCGAACGTTTTGTTTTATTCTGGTAGGATCTTATTGCCTGTCTACTTTTTAAGAAGAGCGGGGTTTTGTGAAAGAAACAATGTTGGTACAGTGGAACCCCTCTTATAAGATTTCCTCCTTTTTAAGACACTCCTTTTTGTTTGTTCGTTCATGGGCTGAAACTCCCACGGCTTTTACGTGTATGACCGTTTCTACCCCGCCATTTAGGCAGCCATACGCCGCTTTCGGAGGAAGCATGCTGGGTATTTTCGTGTTTCTATAACCCACCGAACTCTGACATGGATTACAGGATCTTTTTCGTGCGCACTTGGTCTTGTGCTTGCGTGTACACACGGGGGTGTTCGGACACCGAGGAGAGTCTGCACACAAAGTTGACTCTGAGAAATAAATCTCTCGCCGAACGTGGGGACGAACTCACGCTGACAGCGGCCAACTGGATACAAATCCAGTGCGCTACCGACTGAGCTACATCCCCGCCCTGGACCCTCCTTTTTCAAAAGTTCTGTTGATAATCTCTGTAAATTTACCTCCATTTTAAGACCTGATTATCTCATAATGTTTTTAGGTTGTAAAAGGGGGGGTTCCACTGTACTGACAGTTGCTCCTCACATGAGCTCTGTCTGAAATGTTCAGATGAATTGGATGAGCTTTTATTATTTGAAAAAGCCTGTCTATTATTTCAGAGAGAGAGAAAAAAAAGTCTGTGATTAGAATATATTTGATTTTTCTCACTTTATAAGTGAGTGATTATTTGCCTGTGTGACTACAACACGTTTCTTGTTGTATTTGTTTTGTGTAACTAATAGGTGCTGTATACATTTGAAGTCAATAGCAGTCTTACTTTGCACAGAAGGACACACACAAATTCTACCTTCTTATGTTGCAGTATCTGAAGAATATTCTGTACGAGTACATGATGGGGCGAGAGACAAAGGTACAGTCAAACGTTGAGTCAACTCCCACTACCTAGACCCACTGTTACACACACACGCATGCAAGCACACACATAGATACACAGACACACACACACACACGCATTCACAAACACACACTTGCACACACTCATGCAGATGCAGATGCACACTCGCACGCACACACACACACACACACACACACACACACACACACACACACACACACACACACACACACACACAATTTTCCCACCATAAAATTAACCACAAATTGTTTAAATTTCTGTGACTTTTAGGACTGATGCAGCATGTGGCTAAATTGTCTTCTTTCTCTTTCTCGTCTCTCTCTCTTTCTCGTCTCTCTCTTTCTCGTCTCTCTCTCTCTTTCTATTCTCTCTCTCTCTCTCTCTCTCTCTCTCTCTCTCTCTCTCTCTCTCTCTCTCTCTCTCTCTCTTTCCTTTCCTTTCCTTTGAGAAAGTTTTAAACATGGAGACCATCATGTAAACGGAGAAAGGAAACAAATTTAGATAGGTCCCAAGGGCGGATCCAGGATCTTAAGGAAGGGGGGGCCCACCCAAAAATGTTTGCACAAACTTGAAGGCGCAAAGCGCCTGAATTGAGGACACACAACGCCCCCCCCGGAAATTGTCTTTTTCAAGGAAGCAAAATGCTGCAATCTAGGGCCACCTGAGCTCAGAAACTGTCATTAAATTACATATTCTTACACAACTCACATAGATAGCAATAACTTCGTTTGGTTGCTAAGACATTGAAGCACTCTTACATGGTAACATGGGGAGATAACTCTAAAACAAAAACCACCTGCCATATAAGGCATGATCCGTGGTAGTTATCTCCCCTACCGGTGCCCGCGCATGCGCAGGCCGTATACCGGTAATACTCATTCCTTTTTCTTCAACGCACGGAGCAAGACGTGCTGTAGTACTCTGGCTTTGATCTTAAGCTATTGGTCTTCACGGCGGTGACTGACCATCGAATCTTGGTAACGCTGTTGTTGGTTCATCTCTACTTCAAGTATTGGGTGAGAGCTTTCATTTTTATTACCGAGACGCGTTTGTTTTAACTTTTGGAGTGTGTTGCAACTTGTATTTTGGTTCAGTTTTGTCATACAAAATGGCGGACTAACCTTAAGATTTAGAGAGTGAGTGAAAACTCGGAGTTCGACCAGCCAGGCTTGCTCTCCCAGTTCTCAGTCAGGCAATGCAACCAATTTAAAGTTAAGGTAGCTACTACCACTGCGTCTCGTACTCAGAAAATTTTCACTGAGCGATAACGTTTCTGTTTACGTTTTCAACCCGGCGAATGATGAATTGTGTTACGGTTTCGATTGACAAACCTACCTCGTCTGTTGCGGCTTCTTTCTATAAAGTTCAAGCGCCTAGCGCTGTTTTAGCTTTGACTAAAGCCGATTTGCTGGCGATATTATCGTCTTTTTAAACAGAGGTGCATGTTTTGATCTCGTCGGAAAGGGCAAATAGCCTCGCGTGCTGCTCTGCCCCTTCCTTCGGGTGTTGTAAATGTTCATTCGCTTGTGCGGGTTCGTTTCGAACCGACTGCGACGGTCACGTCCGCTGGCGTGGTCGCAGATCCAACGACGGTGTTGGATATGTCGGACTCATCTTTAGACAAGTTTTTGTCTGAGTCTAGGACATCAGCACTTTCGGGTGTTCTTGGCGAAGTACGCAAACCTTTGACGTCGGTTTCCGTCTCGGCGGAATTGCACACTGACAGTAAGGGTTTTTCCACAGACCAACCTGGCTCCGTTTTCACGGTCCTGGGCATGGGATGTGAAGGGCATGTGTCTGCTGGTTCCGCCCCCTCAATTCCAGTCGGGGTGGCTGCTGGCAGACAGGTTACAGGATCTTCCGGTTCCAATTTATTGGGGCTGGTCGATGCTCATGCTAGTCAGTCCTCTGCTGGTTCCGCCCCCTCAATCTCAGTCGGGGTGGCTTCCGGTGGCAGGAGAGGATCCTCTGCTGGTTCCGCCCCCTCAATTCCAGTCGGGGCGGCTTCCGGTGGCAGGAGAGGTTTGACTTCCGCCGTTAGCACTTCGCTGCTGGCGGGAGTCATTCATCAGCCTGTGGCTTCCGGTTCCGCTGTTGCGGATTCCGCTAGCCTTTCTCAGGCTACATCCGCTTCCTTTCCCAGCCTTTCCGCTGGCATTGGACCGGATGTTGTTATTCTTACTATTGACAGTTCTGTCAACTGGAGTCTTAGTGCTTGTCATCACTCTGCTTTCAGCCTTTGTGTGCTACCACAGCGGCTGGAAGGGGATTAGGTCCTTTCTTGGGTCACATACAAAGATCGTGCCGATGTTTACTCCCTCCTTTGGTACACAAAATAGATCGTAAGTGGCTACTTTTATGTTGATTCTAAGCAATCAAACAAAGAGCTGGATCATGTTAGTGTCTTTTCTCGACTGGTTCTCAGACACAACCAATAATTGGATTCTCACACCATTGCTCATGCAAGGCTTTTCCATTGATTCTCTCTCCATCAGCGAAGCAGTTTTTTTCTGTTTCCTGTGGAATTGTTTCCCCTTGTCAGGGGAGAACATGTGTTAATTCTATCAGGCAACACCTCAGTGGCCTTTTTTATCTTAATAAGCAAAAGGGGGGGGAGGGGGGGGATCTCGCTTCCCATCGCTGCCACTTCGAGCATGCGAGATTTTGATGTGATGTTTCCACCACGAGATCTTATTAGCAGCGAAGTACCTTTCTGAGAGGTTTTATGTCTTGGCAGACTCTCTAAGTCAGTCTAACAAGTATGTCCACACGGACTGGGCTCTATCTCTTTACGCACTTCTACTCCTTCTGGTGAATTTGAAGAAGCCACTGATAGAAGTTTTTTGCCTCTCGGTACTATCTCCTTCTGCTAAATGTTCGTCTCACCGTTCCCGGATATACTCTCGATTTTAATCGGGGCGGCCTGTCGGTCGCACATTATGGGCCCATTTTTCATTGGTTGTCAGCCCTTAAGACCCTTAAAGCTGGCAAGAGGGCGCTGTTTTTTACACTCGATCCACACGGGTGTCTACTGTACGGGAATCATTGAGACGCTCAGGGGCTTCTGCCTCAACTCTGGATTTGGTCTAGAGATCCCATAAGGGTTCTGCGGCTTAGTTTCCATGTCACATTGTCTGGCTTGGAACAAATGGCGTAATATTAACGGAAAGAACTCCATTTCTCTCCGTTCATTGCAGGTGGCGTACCACCTATTCGGGCTTTCTGAATTTTCCCCACGTCTCTGTTTTAAGACGTTACGCGATATCAGTTGCACTGAAACAGCTAGGTCGGAAAAAAAAAAAAGAAAAAATTTTTTTTCACTTGGGCTCGTTATAGCCATCGTGGCTAAAGGAGCCTCCCTTTGGTTGGCTGAAAACAAATCTCCAGTCCCGACTTGGGATTTGCTCCTAGTTTTCGAGCTTTTGAGATCGGATTGTTTAATCCTTGACAAAATTAGCCTTATTAATCTAAACACGAGAAGCGGTCATACTTACTCTAGTAGCTTCTGAGAGAAGCGGGAGTATAGGTGCATTTTCTATCTGGTTTTGCTATACAGTAGTACCTACAATATCCGGTCACCCATTAGTCATTGCAAAGGTGACCGCAAATATCAGGTGGCCGTCCATTACAGGCCCCCTCCTCCTCAGTCCAAAAAAACCCCAAAAACACGATCAAGTTTTCATGAAGAAAAGAAAGCGATCATCCATGAGCCGCCGATTCATTGTCTCTGTTAGTTTTGCTTTCGTTTATACATCTTAATTATTTGCGTGTTTAACTCGATCGTCCTGGCTAAGCTATTGTTTCGTATGTTTCTATGTGTGTTGTTTGGATTATTATATATGTATTTGAGTGTCAGATAAACAAGTGTTTCAAACTCACATCAGCTGTGATCGATCCGGAAGTGACTGCTGTAAATGTACATGTATGTATGCAGTTTGCGCATGCGTAAGTATTCATGTCGTCTGCTCGTGCTGTGCCGTCTGTGCACACAACACACACACACACACACCACAGGCGCTCGCCCGCGAAAGTGACAAGTGGCCGTTAAATGGCCGCTCCTGTCGAGTAAGAGGGGCACCTTAGGGCAAAAGTCAGTGACCGTTGACCGCGTCAGACAGGTTAACGGCCATTAAGAGTCAATTATAGAAGGAAAACTCATTAGTCATGGGAAAGCTGGCCGCTCCGGGCAGGTTCACGCCCACGAAAGGGCCGGAAATGGAAGGGACTACTGTAGTCATCTCTTTGGAGAAAGACTGATCTATAGCGCTTAGGTTTGATTCAAATTTCTGGCAAATAATCAGAAACCTGAGGAACCAGCTCTGATAATACAATTCAATCCACGTGCAATAGTTTGGCTCTGTTAGAGCCATTTTAGCCTATTGAACATTTCGAGTTTTAAATATATTTCTAACTCGCACTGATCTGTTTAGATCATCAGAATAAAGGCTTTTGTTTATTTCCATCAACTCTTGTAGAGGCAATGACTTAGCGAAGTCAGCCTTAGCTAGATGGTCTGCTACATTGATTAGGCAGGCCTACAGTGGTGGCAAGAAAGGGGGGGGGGGGGCAGTCAGTCCTCCCTCTTCAGGCAGCACGGACTCAAGAAGTCAGAGTGTGGGCCTCTTCTTTACCTGTTCTCAAGTCTTAGAGACTTACAGAAGTCTTGAATGTAGCTCATTGAACATGCAAGAACGTAGTCATGAGCTTCTATCTGCGGGATATTTTAAGTACCCGCTTTTATAGTACACATCTACTAGACATCAGAAGATGCCTTTTTGTATGTTTTCCTACGGGACATATCTGTTCCCGGCAGTACAGAGCTTTCGGTCCGTCAGCTATTGTAGCTGCAGGCCAGATACTGGCAAGATGTTAATTTGTGAGTAAATTTTACCCACCACCTAGATTAGCAATCTGCTATCTATGTGAGTTGTGTAAGAATATGTAATTTAATATAAAATTTCAAAAATAAATTTTCATTTAATTAATATACTTACCAACTCACATATCGAATTCCCTCCCAGCCATCCCCGCAATTTGTATAAAGGGATATGGGTTTCAGAACGGAATGAGTATTACCGGTATACGGCCTGCGCATGCGCGGGCACCGGTAGGGGAGATAACTACCACGGATCATGCCTTATATGGCAGGTGGCTTTTGTTTTAGAGTTATCTCCCCATGTTACCATGTAAGAGTGCTTCAATGTCTTAGCAACCAAACGAAGTTATTGCTATCTATGTGAGTTGGTAAGTATATTAATTAAATGAAAATTTATTTTTGAAATTTTATATTTAATCATCTCGCTCTCTCTCTCTTCTCTCTCTCTCTCTCTCTTTCTCTCTCTCTCTCTCTCATCTCTCTCTCTCTCTCTCTCTCTCTCTCTTTTTTTGTTTTTGCTTGAGGGGGGGCCCGGGCCCCCTTAGCCCCCCCCCCCAAATCCGCCACTGGGTCCCGAGTGGCCAAAAGGTTGAAGGAACATGAAAAACCAACAAGCAACCAACCAACTTTCCCAAGAGTACTGAAAAAGGGTTATGTTTAATATGGATCTAAGCTTGTTGCATGGAACAGTCCCTAGCATCAACACGTTATTCTTGCTGTTACTATTTTGTCACCAGACGTTAGCCAAGGTGATTACCACGGTTGTGAAGTTCTCAGAGCAGCAGACAAAGAACATCCTCGACAGGTCGGATTCAAAATCGGTACGTTTTGCCAAACGCATTTCTAAGAAAAAATATTGATGTGCGTCTGCAGAAATGTTTGTAGTTTGCTTTGAAGTGCTTCAGTGAAGTGATACTTGACTGCAATAATTTGTATTGGAACTAATAATGGATTCTGTATCCATTTGTTGTACAGTGGAACCCCCCTTTTAAGACCTCCACCAATCTGAGAAAATAATGTCTTAAATAGAAGGGAGTCTTAAAATGGGGGAAAAATGTACAGTGATTATGAACAAAAGTCTGAGCAATCAGGGTCTTAAAATGGAGGGACTCTTAAATTGGGGGATCTTGTTTGTTTGTTTGTTCGTTCATGGGCTGAAACTCCCACGGCTTTTACGTGTATGACCGTTTTTTACCCCGCCATTTAGGCAGCCATACGCCGCTTTCGGAGGAAGCATGCTGGGTATTTTTGTGTTTCTATAACCCACCGAACTCTGACATGGATTACACTTGGTCTTGTGCTTGCGTGTACACACGGGGGTGTTCAGACACCGAGGAGAGTCTGCACACAAAGTTGACTCTGAGAAATAAATCTCTCGCCGAACATGGAGACGAACTCACGCTGACAGCGGCCAACTGGATACAAATCCAGTGCGCTACCGACTGAGCTACATCCCCGTCCCAAAATTGGGGGATCTGAAAAGGGGGGTTCCACTGTATTCTTGTAATGTGTGTGTTTCACATATATATTTTTCTTGTTGGAACTAATAACTAATGCTAAATGTATTTATTGTATGCTTGTATGTGTGAGTTTCATGTGTAGTACATATTTTCTGAGATTAGACACAGGGCTTTGTATATATATGGCAGGGCGGGAATGTAGCTCAGTCGGTAGCGCGCTGGATTTGTATCTAGTTGGCCGCTGTCAGCGTGAGTTCGTCCCCACGTTCGGCGAGAGATTTATTTCTCAGAGTCAACTTTGTGTGCAGACTCTCCTCGGTGTCCGAACACCCCCGTGTGTACACACAAGCACAAGACCAATTGCGCACGAAAAAATCCTGTAGTACATGTCAGAGTTCGGTGGGTTATAGAAACACAAAAATACCCAGCATGCTTCCTCCGAAAACGGCGTATGGCTGCCTAAACGGCGGGGTAAAAAACGGTCATACACGTAAAATTCCACTCGTGCAAAAAAAACACACGAGTGTACGTGGGAGTTTCAGCCCACGAACGCAGAAGAAGAAGTATATATGGCAGATTAACCCTCTATGAAGTAGAACTGTGTTTATTATCAGATTACCAGTGAAACGAATGTCTTGTTTTCCATACTAATCTTCTGGTTTGCTCTTTGGTGAAGGAAAATGAATGATAAGATGCATGTCCATAATAGAAGCATTTTAAATGTTTGCATGAAAGTTTGATTTTTATTCAATCATAATTTTGTACATTACATGATTAAAATTAAGATTTTGGTTGTGATCCTGCAAAGACACATACAACTGATGATTTTTGCTCCAAGACTAATTGAAACTATTCTTAACAATCAATAATCATTTTCTAATAGGTTGGAGAATTTGTATACTCAGTATACAATTGTATACAGTGACTGTGCTATATCATTTTGCAAACTAGTTTCAAGTACAAAGTATGAAGCCTAGTATAATCATTTTCTAATAGGTTAAAGTATTGTATGAGTATACATCTGTATACAGTGACTGTGGTATGTCATTTTGCAAACTAATATCAAGTACAAAATATGAAGCATGGTTCCAATAGAAAACAGTTACTCTGTCATGGAAACCATTCCACAGGTTGGAAACATGGTGATTTGATAAAAAAAAAAAATTCTGCACAGAAGAATAATTCAACTGAATGGTCTGATCAGTTTTTGATTTTGTTTCAAGTATATTTTCAGATTTCAGCCGATAAATACTGGAAATCACTAGTTAACGTTTGGACTGTGTAACGTTGATTGCTTTGAGTAGGGCAATGTGTAGTTTTAAGTCACAGAATGATATTGGCTCTTCCTTTGCTTTACTAACCACGAGCATGCATTTCATACCAATGATACCAAACCCGATGAGCTGTGCTCAAGGCAAGTAATGTCAGTTGAACTAACAGCATCTTCACCTGTCATGATAACAGTCTTACCCTCCACTGCTATGCTCTGGGCTTTGCTGACTCTTGACACTTTCTACCCCACCTATGTTGACCAAGTTTTTTTGTGCCGAGACCAGCTGTGCTGCAGCAGGTCACTCAGAATAGTAGTAACTGTGTAGAAACTGTGTATCAACACGCTGGAATGCAGGCGTTAAATCGACGTTACAGGAAGCGACTGAAGCTAACAGTCTGAGCTGATATATCCGTACCTGGTCAGATAGACCCATACGTGTGGGTACAGATATATCCGTACGTGGGAGACAATGAGTTAAACCTCATCCATGATATAAAAAGAAAAGACAACATAAAACCTCTTGCATTTTGCTGCATGTTTTTGATCTTTTGAAACCGCGAAGAAGAAAAAATTGGTTGCTTCTGATGATTCAAGCTGCACTGAAGATCGCATGTCTTGCAGCTGAATGCTTTATATGGTTTGGCAGCACTGTGCTTGGTTCCACCTTCTTTGGTGCATGTAACTTGATTTGATGGTGTTCTTTTTCTGGTTGAAATAAGATCATCAAAATGCTGCACCAATTTATGCGCATTTTAATTTCATCCCATTCAGCTAGCTGTTACGCCGATGATTTCTGTCCATTTTATTACTTGTTTTGCTTTTGGACAGGTTTCCGATTGAGGCAGAACGTCTGATGGCTTGGTACTTTGAACTTTGTTATCCTACTTTCTGTTCCCTGTACAGATTTGTTTTATCTTTGGTGCCTGTTTAGAGTTTCACATCTGTTTCCTATGTTAAATTAATAAAATAAAAAAAAGTCCACATTGTTTTCAGCATGAAGGGAATGCCTAACTTTTCTCACTTCACTGGGTTATAGTTATATTAAGTAGGATTGCTTCCAGTTCCATGCCGTTTTTAAATATTCTGATATTTAACATGTTCTCCTTAGAGTTGGACATACTGAGAGATTAGTTGGGATTTATCGGGTTAAGAATTTTTTTTGGTCTTAGGTTTTTCGATAAAGCCCCCTTTCTAAGTTTCTCTGTGTGGTTGTTGGATTTCTTTTTGATATGCTTTTCGGTCAGTAGTTTTCTCTCTCTGGGGTCTGGTTGTTTTATCAATCAATCAATCAATATGAGGCTTATATCGCGCTATTCCGTGGGTACAGTTCTAAGCGCAGGGATTTATTTTTTTATTTTTCTATTTTTTTATTTTATGCAATTTATATCGCGCACATATTCAAGGCGCAGGGATTTATTTATGCCATGTGAGATGGAATTTGTTGTTGTTGTTGTTGTTGTTGTTTGTTTTTGTTTTGTTTTTTATGTTTCACACTGGTTACCAGGTATCTCCATTCCTAAAGCACTTTAAATCATGTTGCTTGAGAAAAAGACTTCCTCCGAAAACGGCGTATGGCTACCTAAATGGCGGGGTAAAAACGGTCATACACGTAAAATTCCACTCGTGCAAAAAACACGAGTGTACGTGGGAGTTTCAGCCCACGAACGCAGAAGAAGAAGAAGAGAAAAAGACAACAATTTGGGGCTTTAGAGAAGAGCGCGGAGGATGGGGGTTTGGTGGGGAGTAGAGACAGAGAAGAACAACATGTCCATCCATTCCTGATACAGCAGAAATATGCATATACATTTGTCCTGCAAACATTTCTGTATTTTCACCTGTCATGTTTATAGTTAATTAATTGTGTACACACACACACACAAGAGGTTGCTGGAATCTTGATAGTCTTGTACATCAGTGAACAATAAGGACAAACATTGATCTCAAAAAGACATCTCCACGAGTATGAATATTTATATTTTTCAAACAGATCTTTTAGTTATGGGTGTAACTGTCATTATTGAGATCTATTGTACGTATTGAGATCTATTGAACATATTGAGATCTATTGTACGTATTGAATCGATTGTGTCCTTTTTGAACCATGTTACTAAGGGATAAAAATTAGTGACTAGCTTTTAGTTTTAATAATATAATCAATGTTTCTGATTTTAGCTGTAGGAAGGAAAAATGTGTGGGTACAGTATGTTTGACAGAGAGTGTGCCTGTGCCTGTCTGTTTCTGTGTTTTTTTCTCAGTCTGTTGTGTGTCTCTCTCCGTCTTTCTTCTGTCTTTCTGTCTGTCTATTTCTCCCTCTCTCTCTCTCTCTCTCTCTCTCTCTCTCTCTCTCTCTCTCTCTCTCTCTCTCTCTCTCTCTCCCTCTCTCTCTCTCTCTCTCTCTCTCTCTCTCTTTCTCTCTCTCTCTCTTTCTCTCTCCCTCTCTCTCTCTCCCTCCCTCTCCATCCCTCTCTCTCTCTCTTTCTCTCTCTTTCTCTCTCTTTCTCCCTCTCTCTCTTTCTCTCTCTCTCTCTCTCTCTCTCTCTCTCTCTCTCTCTCTCTCTCTCTCTCTCTCTCTCTCTCTCTCTCTCTCTCTCTCAGTCTGTGTCTGTACAGAGCACTATATGCTTGTTTTAGATAATCACCCATTTGATGTAACATCAGTTTTGTTCTTTTCTTTTTCAGTGGCTCCCATCCTAGCTGACAAGAAGTCAAGTAGAAGATCAAACCTCTTGGATTACCCAGTGAATGCACAAAACCATTTGAATTGAAAACCTCTCAAATCAGCATCATTCCCAAGTTGTGTGCGTTATCTCATGGCAGCTGTATCCTTGCCATATCGCGCAACTTCCGGCCTCTCACAGATTTTTGAAGATACCAATAGTATCTTGATCTTCTTACTGCCGAAAAAAATATTTATTATGGTTTGTTGTATTCTGAAAGGCTTTGACGATTCTTTTTACTGTGATTATATTTGATGGGATGAAACTATGTTACTTTCATTTAGCTTTTGTGTGAAATCAATGATACTTGTGGAATGTGTGATGTGATTGGTGGGATGTGTATCAAATATCTGTTTGCAGAAGTTGGGAGAAATGTTTGTAGCTTTTGCACTTTAAAAAAAGTATTTATTTGTTGTTTGTTTGTTTTATTTGTTTCATTCTTATCAAATTTATTTAAAATGGTTGTCAATGTATTTTGAATTGATCTATTTATCCACTGCTAATTACTCAATTGCCCATGAGATTTCACAACAGTACAACCATAGTGCCACATTCAAAATCAAATTTGACGAAGATAGTGTGTGGATTTTTGTTCACAGTTTTTGTATAAAACAGTAATAAAGCATCTTTAATGCCCCTAGCCAACTTACAAAGGTGTAACTCGCGAAATACTTTCATTTACACTTCAAACGTTATTTTGACTGCTGACATATCTTCTAATCTTTAGCTAAGCAACTCGTTTTGTCAGTTTTACAGTTTTGTATACAGTAATAGCAAATCCATGACCAAAGCCAAGTATCTGATCTAATTATTTTGATCTAGTTATTTTGATTTTGTAGTTGATCTCAACTTTCAAAATACAGTCAAATCTCACCCAGGGCTCACACCCGATAGCCATAGTTCTCTTGATGGTGTAGGATTTCAACAGCTGCCAACATTATTATTTAAGTTCGGCTCTGCAGCCCCTGTCTGCTCGGTATGATGGTAAACAACAGCCATTTTTTTTGCATTCAGAAAACATTTGATATTTTTGATTAAAAATTGACTTACGTTCTTGTAACAAAGATGATGCCAGTCAGGGAAATTCTACTTGCAATATATCTGGAGGAATTTTTGTTTGTATTTTGTTTTTGTTTTACAGTGTATATAAGAATGAAGCTGATTTCTCACTGTTTGTAACGGTCTTGCGTTTGAAGCATGTACACTCTAAACCGACACTAATCATCGTGATCCGTCTTTAAAAGCCAGTGTTCTGTGTATATATTTGTAGGCACACACACACAAACATGCCTGCACGCGCCAAAACTCACACAGTAAGAATCAAATTCTTGACTGTATTTTTTTTTTTTTACAACCCTTTATACTGGTGCCTTCTGTTCGTGGGTGCCAGTATGTTTTTTTTCTCTCCATTTTTGTGTTTTTTATTTGTTATTACACAGGTATGAGTGTATTTAGTTTTCTACGCTGTGTTACATGACTGTACTAACAATACATCACAAGGATCAAGTGATCTGCTGGATTCCAAGCAAGGTAGTAACTGAGGCTGAAAAAGGGTACCATGGAATTTGTTCATGACTGTTGAGGTGTGTTAGATGCCTGGTTTAATGGTTACTTTAATGTACCATTGAATTTGTATGGTTAGTGAAAATTGTTTTGTGTTGTCTGTATTATCAACACAGTCGGGGGAAAAAAGCTTGTAAATGTATGTACACGTGAATATTTGTGCAACAGTTTTGTGATTACAAATAGTGTTCTTGTTAGGTTGCTACCATACTTGTTGTTGTAACAAAAAATTAAGTGTTCTTACAAAGTATTTATTTTTTCTGCAGACAGATTTTGACCTATGTACAGCAAAAATGAATGTTATTATATTACACTTAAAATGAATTTACTATGGCGAGGTCGTCACATGTACGAATTAGTTGTACATATTAGTTGTTTCTTTCATGTATTTGTCTTTAACAAAAGAGGTAACTGAACCAGCAACTTATTTAATCATCATATATTGACCAAAACAAATTAGAAGCAGGGTTAAGATCAAGTATCTATCATCAGTAATTGTTAAGTGTTTCTTGTATAGAATATAGTCAATTTTTGTAAAGATTTTAGTCAAGCAGTATGTAAGAAATGTTAAGTCCTTTGTACTGGAAACTTGCATTCTCCCAGTAAGGTAATATATTGTACTACGTTGCAAGCCCCTGGAGCAATTTTTTGATTAGTGCTTTTGTGAACAAGAAACAATTGACAAGTGGCTCTATCCCATCTCCCCCCCTTTCCCCGTCGCGATATAACCTTCGTGGTTGAAAACGACGTTAAACACCAAATAAAGAAAGAAAGATGCTTGCACTTATGTTATATTCCAGTGCACTCTCAGACGACTATTTTTACACTGTGTGTATCTGTTTATACAGCATTAGTACCATTTACTGTGATTCTGTTTATGTTTCAAGCTTGTCACTTGTCATTGGTGCTGCATGCAGATTAAAAAGACCCCCCGCGGGTTAGGGGGAAGAATTTACCCGATGCTCCCCAGCATGTCGTAAGAGGCGACTAACGGATTCTGTTTCTCCTTTTACTCTTGTTAAGTGTTTCTTGTATAGAAATGTTAAACACCAAATAAATAAAGAAAGAAAGATTAAAAAGTACCTTCAGGAATAATTGTTGCGTGAGAAGTTTTGTGCACAGAGAACAAAGGGACTGTAGTGTAGAATTCATCAATTCATCCATAGGTATAGCTGTGCTAAGTGTGGTTATGTGTGTGTGGGGGGGGGGGGTTCTAAGTAGAGACAGGGTGGGGGGGGGGGGGCTAAGGGGAGGGGGGTAGGGGTAGAGGGGTCAAGGGTGTGAGAGATGTGGAATGGCCCAGAAGTAGGTGGGTAAATCTCAGGAATCCGGAAGTAAGAACTTGATTTACGCTCCTTTTAGATAAAGTTTATGGGAAACCTTGAATAAGGAAAGCTAGGCACACTTGCGAAACAAATATTGAGTTTACTGAGAACAAGTTGGAGAAGTTGAAAGGAGTATGGGAGTTGAGAGGTAAAAGCAAAGTCTTAACATCTCTTCGACTCTAGTCTTGGTTTGTTTCCTTTCATGGAATGATATTAAGCAAATGAAACAAAGCACAATTAAAATGTAACCCCATCCCTCTTAAAATAAAGAAAAAGAAAAAAAGACCAATACATTTAACAAGAACAAACAATCAACAACAACACACAAAAACAAGATTTGCACTTGACAGAATGGTTTTGTATGGCAGACTTATATGTTTAACGGCATGTTTGAAGTTGATAATGTTGATAGAAAGTAAAATGAGGACAGGAAAGCTATGCCTACCATTCTGCCCGTTCTTTAATCATTTTTACCCTTTACAGATACAACTTTGTTGCTGGATTAAACAAAATGTAAACCCCAACTTCAAACAACAACAGAAAAGGTCTAGGTCTTCTCTTGTTGAATGCAAATCTCCCACATGGAACAAGGCCTTTTTCTGTTCTGCCTGTAGAAGTAATTCGATCACTGCCGTCAAAGGATTGCATTGTCTGCAGTCACGTTTCAGTACTCTGTTTTGGTCGTATGGCTGAGTATGCATACCAGAGAGGTAAGAGAGAGATACAAACAAAACAGAAAATCAACCACACACATCTTGTGCTGTTTTGGGAGAAATTTTGAACTCTAGCTGTAGATTTGCGCCACAACAAGGATACAGTGGAACCTCCTTTTAGGACTAATCAAACAAGATTGAACAAAATCTGGTCTTTAAAAAGGAGGGTCAGTTTTCATGTTCTTCTGTGTTAGTGGGCTGCAACTCCCACATACACTGTGAGGTGCCAGTGTGCTCTTGAAAGTATGGCCATTTCTTCCCTGCCATTTAGGCAGTCATATTCAATTCCGGGGGAGGGTCAGTTTTAAAGCAGAGGTAAATTTACAGTGTTTAATGAACTCAAGTCTAGACGGGCGCAGTGGCGTGGTGGTAAGACGTCGGCCTCCTAATCGGGAGGTCATGAGTTCGAATCCCGGTCGCTGCCACCTGGTGGGTTAAGAGTGGAGATTTTTCCGATCTCCCAGGTCAACTTATGTACAGACCTGCTAGTGGCTTATCCCCCTTCGTGTGTACACGCAAGCACAAGACCAAGTGCGCACGGAAAAGATCCTGTAATCCATGTCAGAGTTCGGTGGGTTATGGAAACACGAAAATACCCAGCATGCCTACTCAAAGAAAGCGGAGTGAGCTGACTATGCTCTCAGAGTATAGTGTGGGGAACTCAAATGGGCAGATGAGCTCACACGTAACCAGAAACATTCTGGAACGCTGAAGAAGAAGAAGAAGAACTCAAGTCTACAAAGGCAAGGTCTTAAAATGAGGGAAATCTTAACTCAGGGAGTCTTAAGGGGGGGGGGGGGGGGGGGGTTCACCGTACCTGAGCTGTTTTTGGAAAAGATACTTAAATTGACAGAGTTTACAACTCAGCTTCACTATGAATGGAGTAATTGATGCTTGGATTTGCCAGCACAGGAGTTTCTTGATGTCGGTTTTTTTTCATGCAAATTTCTGTTGTGGCACATTGAAAGTATAATTGTATGACCTTCTTCAATCACTCCGCATGACCTCTGCGTAAGAAGTACCTGGTCCTCAAACACTGAATGGAAGGTGGGTGGGAAGAGATGGGGTGGGGGTGGGTGATATAGTACATGTTGGTGTATAGCAGTTTTGAATCGCTGCCCCTTTTGGGGAGTCATGGGTACATGTACAGTGGAGCCCCCACCCTTTCCCCCCATGCTCCCTCCCTACCCTTTGAACAAATCAGGAGGAGGGAGTCTTAAAATGGAGGTCAATTTATAAACCTTAAGAATAGGAGGTTAGAAGGAAAGAGAGAATGCTTTATGTCCTACAGGCTAAATATTTCGCCTCTCGAGAACAAGATATGGGTTATATGATTCGAGTTTTACGCCCTCACAGCTTTTGACGAGATACACAAGTAGGAGGTTTGAAAAAGCATGGTTTTAAAGGGGGGCAAGTATGTAATTAGGAGGGGGACGGGTCTTATAGCTCAGTTGGTAGTGTGCTGGATTTGTATTCAGTTGGCCGCTGTCAGCGTGAGTTCAAACCCACGTTCGGCGGAAATGTATTTCTCAGAGTCAACTTTGTGTGCAGACTCTCTTCGGTGTCCGAAACAACCCCCCCCCCATGTACACTACATTGGGGTGTGCACGTTAAAGATCCCACGATTGACAAAAGGGTCTTTCCTGGCAAAATTGCTTAGACACAGTTAATAATTGTCTACCTATACCCGTGTGACTGGGAATAATAGGCCGTGAAAGGTAAATATGCGCCGAAATGGCTGCAATCTACTGGCCGTATAAAATTTCATCTCACACGGCATCATTGCAGAGCGCCTAGAACTGTACCCACGGAATATGCGCGATATAAGCCTCCTATTGATTGATTGATTGATTAAACATGGGGTTCCACTGTGGTGGGTGGAAACAAGTTTTGAATGTTTGCCAAGACCTTGGACAGAAGAGCTAACCTTGTGACGTGCATGAGTCAAGTACAGTCATTATCCACTGGGCTCAGAAGTTAAGGAGATTTTGTTACCATCATTATACACAGAACAATATTTGTGTGCGGCTACACAAGGCTTCAGGCTGCAGTTTTCTTTTCTTTCTTTTTCAGACAGTAGCAGAAAAAAAGACAAACAGTGGGTCATAAACTCTTTGTAGGTTAATACCACCAGCTGCGCTGTTATCTGACAGCCTCATAAATCATCAACTGCAAAAGAAATATTAAAAAAAAATAGATAAATAAATGTAAATAAATAAAATGAGTAAAATTGAAACAAGATAATTTTTTTTAAATCAAGCTAAAAGCAGAAGAAAGAAAAAAAATTCAGTTTTTGTGTGTGTGTTTATCTTTAAAAGTCCCTGACATTTCATACAGCAGCATTCATGCAAGAGTATGTAACCTGTCAATGTGTTAAATTCAATGTTGTAAATAGAGCATGACATGTGCTCCTTGCATCTTTGGTTCCAAGTGTGAAAAGCAGAAGAGAGGCATTATGTTTGAAAAGAGTTATTTTGTTGAGTTATTGTACTTACACTGAATTAACTTACAGAAATTAACAGTAAATCTGGATCTGGGGGAGGACTAACTGCTTCAGGTAAAATATCCTGATTTCCCCTTTTTTAAGGGGGTGGGGGGGGGGGGGGTGTCGCATTTGTTTTTTTCTCAAAGAGGTTATAGGTATGTGCAGGCGCAGGCAAAATGCAAAGAGAAATCCATTTCCGGGCAGATAGTTGTTTTTTTCAAAAGGTTCTGTGGCGAGTTGCATTCGTGGAAATTCAAGTTAACGGTTTGTGTTTCATTAATTAGTTTCATATTCAGGTTCCGCTCTGTTCTTTTACTGTCTGTCTGAACAAAAGCAACATGATATTCTGTGACTATGTGATGAAAATGTGATTCAAAGTGCAGTGCTGTAAAGTACCTGTAACATGTGCCACTTCTGTTGTTACCATACATTATATACCCATGTGCTGAATCAGCCTTCGTGCAATAAGCTACCATATGCATATATCCAAAGTATCTATTCACAGACAAGGAAATAAATGTTAAGCTACAGTAACTGTTTTGACTTCCTTTGATATAAATGTAGATGGATTTGCAGTTTTTACTTAAAGTATTTCTGTTTGAAATTTGAGGTGAATTCATCTGCTGTTTGTGTGCGTGTGTGTTTGGATGCATGCCGGCCTTTCTCTGTGTATGTGTGTGTGTGTGTGTGTGTGTGTGTGTGTGTGTGAGAGAGAGAGAGAGAGAGAGAGAGAGATTGAGTGACATATTAAGACAAGGTAAACAAGTTCAGTATACAAACATTTTTGTTTTTTTTTAATATAAATTCGCTGACTTTACATCCTTCAATAAAGCGAAAGTAATAGACTGAGTATGATCACAATAGTTCTTGAGTATGTGGCACCTTTAAAAATAAACTGTGAGTCATGATTCAGTTGCAAGCCAAGCATCTGTCTTAAAGCAACAGATCAGTCAAACAGAATACACAGCACTCTAAACTGAATCTGTTTCATTCAGTTTCATACATTTCAACATTATTTTTGAAAAAACTTCCACAACAGTAAAAAACAAAACACGTCACATATATCTGATAAAATGTTTACCCAACTCATTTCCTTCAGTGTGAACATTTTAGCCATCAATTGATTTATCCAGACACAATTGTTGCTTGAACAAGAAAAGAAAAACAAAATCATATTTTCATTTCAATCACTCTGCACTGTGCTATTTCATATCGATACCAGCTTTGATGAGTGGGCAGAAATATCAAAATTGAGTATGTTTTCCTTCAGTGTTTTTGTGCAGTTTGCAAGTAAAAACGAGAGAAACTACCAAATTGTTATTAATCTCAAAAAGGCTTTAAATGCAACTGTAAGGCTTCTTTTTAAGCCTACTGTCTATATGATACTTACCGAGACAGTACTATTCTTGCACATTATCTATTATAGGCCGAAAAAATTGGACAAAACGCTGAGTGGGTACAATTATCTCCCATAACCATGCGCCACCGTGGATCCCAAGCACTGTCCGAGTGCTTCCCCCTTACAGGATGTAGGTGGCGCGTCCTCTTTCTTTATGAGCTGCAGACCCTCAAAAAGCCCATAACATATCAAGAGGGGAGGCGGGAGGGAAACTCTAATAGTACTGTCTCGGTAAGTATCATATAGACAGTAGGCTTAAAAAGAAGCCTTACAGTCAATATAACACTTACCTCGACAGTACTATTCTTGCACAGAATACCAGAGTGGTGTGAGGGTGATATGTAGAGTATTAAACTCCTTAATCAAAATCACTTAAATCCAAGGATTAAGATACCCAGGCAATTTTCGAACAGTACTACCGTAAAAGAAAATATACCCAAGAAACATACCTTAGACTGACGTGACCATGCTAGCAACCACTGCTGTGTGGTGAACTCAATGTCAAAGTCCAGGCCACTCAAAGCTTGAATACCACTGAGTCTACGGCAAGTGGCTAAAGCGATGAGGAACAATTAGTCTTAAAAATCAGCAACTTGATACTGATGCCTGCCAGGGGTTCAAACTCATTGCTACGCAGGAGTTTGAGGACCAGAAAGACATCCCCCTTGGGAAATGAAACCAGAGGTTTAGACACCGCTGCATTGCTAATACCCGAAAGGACATTAGCGATGAGGGAGGACCTGATCAAGTGTTCAGTTCTGCGACCAGTAGCGGCCGCAATCGTGGAAGCGATGGCAGATCTGTATCCAAGAAGAGTCTTAGAAGAAAGACTCTTCTTTTGATACACTTCCACCAGGAAGTTGGCCAAGTCCTGTGTTGAGGGATAAAGCGGCTTTATCCCCTTGGACAAGGCGAAGGTGGCCCAAGCTCTCCAGCGTAAGTCGTAGAGCTGATTAGTTGATCGCCTCTTAGCGTTCAAGGAAAACTCTACTGAACTCTTGTGCAATCCTAGTGCAAGCAGTTTGGAGCGCACAAGAGCCATGCGGTCAAGCACAGACTCTCTGGACGTGGATGAGGGAGGCATGATCGAGGCTGGAGCAGACCTCCCCCGTCCAGATCCAGAGGTAGAGGGTCTACGTGGGTGAGACCGCGAAGATCTGGAAACCACGGAGCTGTTGGCCAGTAAGGCGCGACCAAAATCAGTCTTGGTCGTTCCTGCAGATATTTTGCCAGCACCCTCGGAATCAGAGATGTCGGGGGATAGGCGTAAGCATCGAGGAGCCTCCACAAGAGAGTGAATGCGTCCAAGTGGAACGCATTCATGTCTCGAAAGGGGCTGACGTACCTGGGAAGCCGAGCGCTGAATCGAGTTACGAACAGATCGATCAGAGGACGGTCCCACCTTGCCCACAGACGCTGTAGAACGTTGTGAGCGATGGTCCATTCTGTGGAGAGAACCTGATCGCCCCGACTGAGAATGTCGGCCAGGGCGTTCAGTTTCCCCGGAACGAACTGGACTGACATCCGGACCTGATTGGTCTGGCACCAGAGCAGAATCTCCTCCGCCAACAGGGAGAGGGACCGAGAATTGGTGCCCCCCTGGTGGCGAAGGTAAGCTAAGCATGTGGTGTTGTTGTCCCCGTTGAAAATCAGAGGGGCCAAGGACAGGCCGAATGGGAGGGCCCGAAACTCGAACACCGTGCCCTCCCAAACGAACCGGAGCAGATGTCGGTACCCCGGGGCCACCAGGATGTGGAAGTAAGCATCCTGGAGGTCCCAGACATGGCCCAATCGTTTGGCCGGATGGCCAACCGGACCGACGAAGGGGTTTCCATCTTGAACTTGCACCTGTGAAGGTACAAGTTCAAGGTGGAGAGGTCCAACACCGGCCTGAACCGGCCGTCCTTTTTGGGGACGGTGAACAGGCGGGAGCAGAACCCCAGAGAAGGCTGAGAAAGGGGGTAGACCGCCTTCTTCTCGACCAACGAGTTCACCTCGTCCTGAAGAGCCTGCCATCTGGCAGGCTCTCGAGGAGGGGGGAACGTCCAAGGTAGAGCGGACAATGGAGGTTGTGACGACAGCGGTAGAGAAAACCCCGACCACACCACCCTCAAGAAAAACTGGTTGGAGACCAGTCTGCCCCACATGCCGCGGGCCCGAAAAAAGGGAACCGCCGGACGAAAGAGGGGCAACTTGAGGGGGCGTCAACGTAGGGCCGGGACTCACTGAAAATTCTGCTGGCGGGCAGGCGCAGGCTTGCGACCACCCCCCCTGGTGGTGCTGCTTCCCCTTACCTGTCTGAGCACCCTTCGTCTTGCTTGGGAACGCAACAGGCGCCTAAGAGGAGGAAGAAGGAGGCAGTGAAACTGGCTTCTTCTTCTTCTTCTGAGGCTGGGAGCTGGAGGTGACTGTAGCACTTCTCTTACTCCCCGCCGCCGTTGCCGAAGCAGCGAGGCCAACCATCAGAGAATCAGTGTTCCTCTGGCGTGTGGACTCCACCACAGAACGAACAGTGTCCGGATGAAAGAGGGAAGAAGGCTGAGGAAACGTGTTCCTCAGACTCTTCCTCATATCCGGAGGCACTATAGAAGTAGGCAGAAAATGATCACGGAACAGGGCCAATAAAGTGGACCCGTGTTCCAATGGCCAATTCTGCCGCAGACGTCACGCACGATCGCACGGCATGCAAAGCCCGATCCACTCGAACCGTGTCAAGGACCCGAGTGGAATCGGACTCTGCCCGATTGGGAGGGTCCAACAGTGTGGACAGCGTGCTCATCCATGTCAAGGCCTGTGATTGGGCCTCGACTGTGGAAGAAACGGTGGCCTCAAGATTGTGGAACGAAGCAGAGCTCAGTTCCACCTTCTTGACCGAAGGCACCTCCCCAACGAACACATCACCGTCAGCCCCACCCTAAACACTCGAAGTCTGGAAAGGGAGAGTTCGAGAGTCAAAGGGAAAAGGGAGGGACGAAACAGATTGGACACGAGGAAACAGTGGAGGTGCGCCTCCCGAAGGAAAGCATGGCACTGAACCCGCGTCCTCCCGAGGAACATAGGTCGCGTTTGCACGTGAATCTGTACTCCTCAGGCGATGTGCTGCCGCTTCCACCGTGGCACTTAGACTAGGGTGGAACGCGAATTGCCGGCGGCCGGATCGTTCATAAAACGAGCCGCCGGCAGACGCGGCGTGAGCCTCCCGCGCCCGGGCCGAAGCGGACTCAAAGGACGAGAGGGCGTCTCAGGGAAGGACGTCCTGAAACTGTTCAAACGTCCTTCTAGCTGTGCGAGGACGAGCCTCCTGCCTCTCGTCCTCAGACCCCGGGTCCACGTCCTGTGTGTCAACACTAGACGACAGACGCTTAAGAGAGGCATCCGTGACGTCAAGACGCCGCGTGATGTCTGTCATGTACTGTTGGAAAGTACGAAGCATAGCTTCGGAAGTTCCATCAGAAACCGGCAAGGGTAGAGGTTCAGTGTTAACCTCAGGGCGACCCTGATCCTCCTCCCTATCGTCCTCCGACTCACTCTCCTCTTCACTTCCCGACAACTCCTCAAAAGCAGGAGTGTAGGGAGCTTGAGGGGGAAGAGCCGAAAGCGATGAAGCAGGCTGTGAAGAAACGCCCACAGAAGCAAGAGGCCGCGAAGACCCCTGCCCCAAAGACGAAACGTCTCCAGCAGCCGAAGGGGGAGAAAAACAACAACCCTGCGACTGTTGGGTCAGCCCAGCCAACGAACCCCCGCCATTTATAGACTGAACAGGAACCCATGGGGTCTGATCAGAAAAGAAATGGTCCGGTCCGGTCGGGGGTGCCGATCCGGTCCGGTAGGGTGGTCCGGTCCGGTGCCGTACCATCCGGAGGTCCCGTTCAGCACCGAACCATCGTACCCACAGAAGTGTTCGGGTGGTTAGGTCCGGACGTGGACATACCGTACCATCCGGACCCGTAGGTCCGGTGGTCCGGTATGGTCCGGTTCGGTGCCAGACCATCCAGACCAACAGAGGTGGTCGGGTGGTCCCGCACCGGACCATCCGGACCCGTAGGTCCGGACCCGTAGGTCCGGTACCATCCGGAGGTCCTGTTCGGCACCGAACCATCCGTACGCACAGAAGTGTTCGGGTGGTTCGGTCCGGGCGTGGACGTACGTACCGTACCATCCGGACCCGTAGATCCGGTTCGGTGCCAGACCATCCGGACCAACAGAGGTGGTCGGGTGGTCCGGACCGGTCCGGTAGGGTGGTCCGGTGTTCCGGTCCGGTCCCGTACCATCCGGAGGTCCCGTTCGGTACCGAACCATCCGTACCCACAGAAGTGTTCGGGTGGCTCGGTCCGGACGTGGACACACCGTACCATCCGGACCCGTAAGTCCGGTATGGTCCGGTTCGGTGCCAGACCATCCGGACCAACAGAGGTGGTCGGGTGGTCCGGTCCGGACCGGACCACCGGTCCAGCACCGGACGATCCGGACCCGTAGGTCCGGTCCGGTCCCGCACCATCCGGAGGTCCCGTTCGGCACCGAACCACCCGTACCCACAGAAGTGTTCGGGTGGCTCGGTCCGGACGTGGACATACCGTACCATCCGGACCCGTAGGTCCGGTTCGGTGCCAGACCATCCGGACCAACAGAGGTGGTCGGGTGGTCCGGACCGATCCGGTAGGGTGGTCCGGTGTTCCGGTCCTGTCCCATACCATCCGGAGGTCCCGTACGGCACCGAACCATCCGTACCCACTGAAGTGTTCGGTCCGGACGTGGACCTACCGTACCATCCGGACCCGTAGGTCCGGTGGTCCGGTATGGTCCGGTTCGGTGACAGACCATCCGGACCAACAGAGGTGGTCGGGTGGTCCGGTACCGGACCATCCGAACCCGTAGATTCGGTCCGGTCCCGTACCATCCGGAGGTCCCGTTCGGTACCGAACCATCCGTACCCACAGAAGTGTTCGGGTGGCTCGGTCCGGACGTGGACATACCGTACCATCCGGACCCGTAGGTCCGGCATGGTCCGGTTCGGTGCCAGACCACCCGGACCAACAGAGGTGGTCGAGTGGTCCGGTCCCGACCGGACCACTGGTCCGGTACCGTACCCTCCGGAACCGTAGGTCCGGTGTGTTCCGGTTCGGTGCCAGACCACCCAGACCAACAGAGGTGGTCGGGTGGTCCGGTCCCGACCGAAACACTGGTCCCGTACCGTACCATCCGGACCCGTAGGTCCGGGGGGTCCGGCAAGGGCCAGAGGTACTGTCCCGCACCGGACCCTAAGGTCCGGTACGGTCCCGTACCATGGGTCCCGTCCGGACCAAACCCGGAGGTCAAGTCCAGTCGGGACCCGTGGGTCCGGTTCGATCCCGACCCGTAAGCCTGGAACGTTCCGGACCCTTGGTCCGGACCATCCGTCACCCGAACACCAGACGCTAAGGAATGGCGTGGGGTCAAGACGGTCCGGTCGGAGGTGTCGGTCTGAGCAACAGAAACAATGTTCCCGTCGCCCTGACCATTCGACAGAAGTACCACGTTCTGTCGAACACCTCCACGTCCAGTAACTAGTCGGCCGGAGCGTTTCAAGAGGGACAGCCACCAGTCACACGGACGTCAGAGGGAACCGTAGTAGCAGTGGTCGTAGGCACGAAGCCTGAAACCCCTGCCCCCACAGGACCGCCCTGAACGGGGTCAATTCGCATCCCAACCCCAGCGGGGAGGGAATTCAGAGACCCCGTCATCTCCTCCGATCTCCCCCCCCAGGAGGCCGAAACTACTGTCAAAACAGCAGCAGACGACCCAGCGAGGGAGTTCAGAGGAGGACCCGTGTCCCTCCTGGCTTCCACAGCGGTGGAAACCGAGGAGGGCACAGGAGAGGCACCGGAAAAAGAAAGATTTTAATGCCAACTGCACCCGGTGTTCCCAGGCGGTCACCCATCCAAGTACTAACCGGGCCCGACGTTGCTTAACTTCGGTGGTCGGACGAGAACCGGTGTTTTCAACGTGGTATGGCCGTTGGCTGTCAAAACCTGAGTCTCTCCAGTAGCCCCTAGATCGGATTCACCAACCCCCAAAGAGGGTTGGGAATCGACCTGCCCCCGGATTCGAGCCAGGGGGGAGAAGGAAACCTTCCCCCCAGGCTTGAAACCGGGAGGAGCTGAAGCCTGAGACTGAGGGCCGGACAACGGCGTCGAAGGGGGGGAAGCCTGTTCCACTGAAGGAGAAGGAGAAAGAAGCTTTTTCTTTCCCCTCGAACTTCCCCGAACCTTCGACGGCGCAGCCCCGCCCGAAGTCCCAGGCTCAAGCCCAGCCTGTTTGAGCAAGCTCGCATTGAGCTTGCTCAAACAGGCTTTCTCCGCCCTCCCTCGCCGCAAACGCAAAGCGTTTGGGGAGGGAGAGTCGGAGCGCCGAAAGATCCCCTTCTCCGTGCGTAAAACATGACGCTGGGCGCCCGGAGAAGGGTTGCCCCCGGCAGACTCTGGTTCCGTAGAACCAGAGCCCAAAACAGGACGAGACATCCTACCTCGCCCTGTACGTACCCTTAAAGACCGAGAATTAACAAAATTCAAAGAAAATTTAGGTCAATACTCAAGTGAATGCGGCGAAACGAGAAGCAGACGACCGGTCACCACGAAGTAGGACGGGAGGCACGCCGAGTCCGCCACACAAAAACGGAGGCACAAGTTGAAGGAAACACAACGTAGCCTCAAGCCAGAAGTGGAATAACACACAATAATCCAACAGGTGATAGTCCACACAGAAAAGGAGCCTCTTAGTCCAAAATAATCCGGGAGCGTAGCAGAAACACAGCCGGTCTGACACGCGCGAAAAAAGAAAGAGGACGCGCCACCTACATCCTGTAAGGGGGAAGCACTCGGACAGTGCTTGGGATCCACGGTGGCGCATGGTTATGGGAGATAATTGTACCCACTCAGCGTTTTGTCCAATTTTTTCGGCCTATAATAGATAATGTGCAAGAATAGTACTGTCGAGGTAAGTGTTATATTGACTGTTAATTCTTCACCACATTATAAGGGCACATTAAGTGCCCAGTACCTTTGTTCGTATCACTGCTACACAAAGTCAACCTTGACTTGCATAACAACCAGTGTGACAGTACATACACACACACGCACACACACACACCAGATAAAATACTAGCCATAACATTTCTGCAATTGAAAATAAGATTCTAAAAAGAATCACACAGACTGATAACTTCCTCTGAGTATATCAAGAAAGGGGAAAAACATGTACAATGTATGTACCCATACCTACCTCCTCATTACAGAAAAACAAGACATTTTCTTTCTTTCTTTCTTTATTTGGTGTTTAACGTCGTTTTCAACCACGAAGGTTATATCGCGACGAGGAAAGGGGGGAGATGGGATAGAGCCACTTGTTAATTGTTTCTTGTTCACAAAAGCACTAATAAAAAAATTGCTCCAGGGGCTTGCAACGTAGTACAATATATTACCTTACTGGGAGAATGCAAGTTTCCAGTACAAAGGACTTAACATTTCTTACATACTGCTTGACTAAAATCTTTACAAACATTGACTATATTCTATACAAGAAACACTTAACAAGGGTAAAAGGAGAAACAGAATCCGTTAGTCGCCTCTTACGACATGCTGGGGAGCATCGGGTAAATTCTTCCCCCTAACCCGCGGGGGGAAACGACACTACTATCTATCAATATCATTAAAAGTGAAAAACAAGCTCCAATTAAAAAAATAAGACCTTGTCTGAGACATATTTTACTCATGTGGTAAATATAATACATAAAAATAAGTGTACCTCATCCATGAAGTCAACAAAATGCAATTCAAACGAGACTGCCTAATTTTCAAGAAATAATTCTGTGACTGTTTCGTTGGTCTTCATTGGGAAGACATATATATAGTACTTCTGAGGAGGGAAACAAATTTACCATGTTAGCAATTTCACTGATGTGACAATATCTTCCTTGCAATCATGCTGGTATCTTTCTGTGCTTGTTTCAACAAAGGATACACGAATTTGCTCTTGAATCAAAATATATAAATATTTTCAAAGGGTTGATCACACAGAACATATCTTATTCTGAAAATAAAGACAATACTTGTTACATCGATACAGATCTCATTCTCCATCATTCTTAACAATTATTTAGGCAAGAAAAAGCACCAAAAGGCAAACATAAATAATTCAAATTTCACAGTGCTATTAATTCATTCAAATATCTTTTTTTCAGTCATAATATGTCGAACAGCGATTAAAAGTTTATCAGTTTAAATATCATGTCACTGTCGAAAATGGAAATATCACACAGGAAAAAATTTAAAATATATTTTTGTATTAAAAAGAACAAATACAGAAAGACAACAAATAAACTCAAAACAGGCAGAGTATTATTATCTAAAAAACAACTGTTATGCTTTCTGTGACGAGTTATTTTTACAAACAAAAATATCACCAATTATTTATCATGGCAAGACAAAAGATTGACAGTCTCAACATAACATCCAGTTCCATCGTCATTTAAACACAAAACAAACAAGAAGCAGGATAAACTCAAACAAATGCCAACTAATCACACACAAAAACAATACAGTGGAACCCCCCTTTTAAGACTCCCCTATTTAAGACTTCCCCCATTTTAAGACCCTGTTTTCTTAGACTTTTTGTTTTTAACCTCTGTAAATGTACCCCCATTTTAAGACTCCCTCCTTTTTAAGACCTGATTTTCTCAGATTTTTGGAGGTCTTAAAAGGGAGGTTCCACTGTACAGCGGAACCCAGACCTCCTCAAATCTGAGAAAATCAAGTCTGGAAAAGAAGGGAGTCTTAAAACAGAAAATCAAGTCTGAAAAAGAAGGGAGTCTTAAAACAGAAAATCAAGTCGGAAAAAGAAGGGAGTCTTAAAACAGATAATCAGAAAAGTGAAGGTCCTTAAAAGGGTCTTGGAACGGGGTTTCCACTGTTTACTTTTGACGTGATGCTATTTGTGACCCTCCACCACGAAATGAGTCGCATGTCACCTCGCGCGGTTCTGCGCTAGGCTTAATATAAGTCCGGGGAGTGTCTGGTAACAGTGTGAGGGTCACCTTAGTCACAGGCTTATAACTCAAACAGTTTTCCCTCTTTTCTAAAACGGTTTTCACCACTGGATAGAGCATAAAAAACTCTTTAGAAAAATGTAAAAATATGAAAATCATGCAAAGGTGACTTGCGACTCATTCCGTGGTGGAGGGTCACATTATCTACAAAAGTGTACACACACTGCATTCTCAGTGGAGTATAACTGACTGGATCGTTAGTCTCCATCTACTGACAACATTTATCACAAATGTTAATAATCTCATTGCTGATAATATTCTAAGTGTGCGGAAAATAGGTTTCCATTGTCTCAGAGTCAACTTTGTGTGCAGACTCTCCTCGGTGTCCGAACACCCCCGTGTGTACACGCTAGCACAAGACCAAGTGCGCACGAAAAAGACACTGTAATCCATGTCAGAGTTCGGTGGGTTATAGAAACACGAAAATACCCAGCATGCTTCCTCCGAAAACGGCGTATGGCTGCCTAAATGGCGGTCATACACGTAAAATTCCACTTGTGCAAAAAACACGAGTGTACGTGGGAGTTTCAGCCCACGAACGCAGAAGAAGAAGACCAAGGTATTCCTGCCACAAAAGGACACCTGCACAGAAGGGACACTTCGGGCAGATTCTAACAAAGTCATGCTACTGTACTTCTCTCTTCCCTCCTGAGTTACGTCTTGACAAAATTGTCCCCTCTGACTCCCTGAGATAGCTGTTGATGTTTGTCCTCCTCACTAATCAAATCCTGCCCTTCAAGTTTTTTCTCCAGGCTGTTGCTGATTTCTGAATAAGCCCTCCAGTCCTTCCCACCATCCAACTCTGCTTTCCCGTTGGTCAAGGGTGAAAATTTTTCATCGTCAGGCGAGACCTCTAACTCTTCCGTCTCGACGGCCCAGGGCTGAATGTCGCCGCTGCCCAGCACGAAGAAGAAGACACACCCAATGACGTATATGAGAGAGGCCAGGAAAAACACCCAGCGCCACGATTCTTGTGTTTGCTGCACAGTAAGAGAGAAAACAACATTTCAATGATCGAAGTGAAGTTCTCTCAGTTCGTAGCAGAACTCGTACAGTAGAGTACATGTACAACATTTAAAGGTGATACAATGGAACCCGCCTTTTAAGACCTAAACCAATTTGAGAAACTCAGTCTTTAAAAGGAGGGAGTCTTCTTCTGCTTCTTCTTCTGCGTTCGTGGGCTGAAACTCCCCTGTACACTCGTGTTTTTTGCACGAGTGGAATTTTACGTGTATGACCGTTTTTTACCCCGCCATTTAGGCAGCCATACGCCGTTTTCGGAGGAAGCATGCTGGGTATTTTCGTGTTTCTATAACCCACCGAACTCTGACATGAATTACAGGATCTTTTTCGTGCGCACTTGGTCTTGTGCTTGCGTGTACACACGAGGGTGTTCGGACACCGAGGAGAGTCTGCACACAAAGTTGACTCTGAGAAATAAATCTCTCGCCGAACGTGGGGACGAACTCACGCTGACAGCGGCCAAGGGAGTCTAAATATGTAGGTAAATTTCCTGGGGTTATGAACAGAAAACGTTAAATAACAAGGTCTTAAAAAGGGAGGAAGTCTTATATTGGGGGAGTCTTATAAGGCGAGTTCCACTGCACTGCTGCTGGTAGCCACCCCTCTACCCTCCCTATTTCTACTGGAGCCATGTCACGTTACGTTTTTAATGGAACAGAACAAAGTTAAATACACAACAATAGAAGTGACAACAATATACTTGACAACGTAAATGAAGAATGCAGAAGAACAATTGGTGACCTGCGCGCAAGAACGAAAAATTAAAAGACCAACTAAATATTGTACTCCTGTATTAACGAAGACGACAAAGTTACAATTCTCAACATTGCTGCTATTTAGTTCAACAGGGAACAAACTATACACAAGGAGTAACTGTCAAATGTGTTGCATTCAAGCAGTGATATTAAATTCTCAACAACTGCAGCGTGAAAGAGCAATACTTACATCATGAGTGATGATACCTATGACAATAGGCGCCACAAACCCAGGAATGGTTGCTATGGTGTTGGAAATTCCGTAGAGAACTCCAGCATGCCTGGGCGAGAGGTCGGCAAAGTTGATGTACAGGCCGGCGCCATACAGACATCCTGTCATGGCCACTCCCATAGTGAGAAGCGCCACGGCCACTGCGGAGTGGGAACAATCCAGGAAAGCAACTCCAATAAGTAGGCCTGCGGGCACCACAGAGCCTGGGGAAGAAAGATGTGTTATGATTCGAATGGTATATTTGTGATATATTAGAGAGAGAAAGTGAGAGGGGAATTGAATGTAAGAAAGTGAGAGAGAAAGAGCAAGAGAGAGAAAGAGAGCAAGCAAGAGCTTCTTCTTCTTCTTCTGCGTTCGTGGGCTGAAACTCCCATGTACACTCGTGTTTTTTTGCACGAGTGGAATTTTACGTGTATGACCGCTTTTTACTCTGCCATTTAGGCAGCCATACGCCGTTTTCAGAGGAAGCATGCTGGGTATTTTCGTGTTTCTATAACCCACCGAACTCTGACATGGATTACAGGATCTTTTTCGTGCGCACTTGGTCTTGTGCTTGCGTGTACACCGAGGAGAGTCTGCACACAAAGTTGACTCTGAGAAATAAATCTCTCGCCGAACGTGGGGACGAACTCACGCTGACAGCGGCCAACTGGATACAAATTCAGCGCGCTACCGACTTAGCTACATCCCCGCCCAGCAAGCGAGAGCGATATAGAAAGCAAGCGTAAGAGAGAGGGAGAGATAGAGGGAAATGAGAGAGGGAGAAGGTGGGAGAGAGAGAGGATTTGTGCTTATGGGTGAATATTAAACTTTTCATGCCAAAGATCAGTATAAAAAAACAATAATCTTTTGCAGTGGTACCTGTTATAAAACATAAAAACACTTGCACCATTCTTGCAGGCATTCTTTAATGACTGGGATCATGTACACACCTAACAATCAAGGAACAAATGAATGTGCTCTTCACTTGCAACTGTCCTCTAATCACAGCAAGAGATCTCCCATTAAACATATCGCTATATCATTTATATGACTCATCAAGGTTAAATTACCTAAAAAGTTGAAGAGCTTCCTGGTCTTGGTGGTGTCCAAAAGCCGCTTGCGGCGAATCACATCGGCCACATGGCCAGACACGTTGATGACAAACCAGAAACATATGTATGGCAAAGCGGACAGGAATCCATTCTGGAAGACAAGACAGCAGACGTATTGAAAGGAGGAATTGTATGAATCTTGACAAAGAAATCAGCATACCCAAACAACAGCTTAAATTGCAGATCTTCCAAATGAATTCTGCATCGTTAGGAAGAAGCAACCACGCAGTTTGAGCGACTCTGCATTTTCACTTTTTAAGGTTCTGCTGTGGGTTAAAAATCAAGTTAAAATAGTTCACCATTAATTGCCATGTCTGCTCCTGATCAAGTGTGATTTGATGCAGGTTAACACAATACAGAGAATCTTTTATCCAAAATTGTCGACAAAATCAACCTCTCATAGATGTTAAAACTATGGACATCTATTGGGTATGTGAATCATAAAAATGAACAAACACGCACTCATGTACGCACGCACACCACACACACACGCACACACGCACACACACACACACACATGCACACACACACACACACACACACAAACACATACACACCATCTCAAGTGCTGGTAGTATCAGCGCTAATGTTCAAACATTGTACACTCACAGCTTTGATGTCGAAGAGGAGCACCTCCCTGAGGTAAGTTGGGATGTTGGTGAGGAAGGTGTACTCCCCCCAGTTGAAACAGGTGTGAGCGATGAACGCGGCCCACACTGGCCGAGATCCCAGCACCTTTAACCACGGAGTGCTGTGGCCACGTTTCTGAACAATAGTGAAAAAAGAAAAGAAATATCAATTGAATTCCGTGAATTTCATCACCACTGAAGTATTGGGTAGGGCAGTACAGCAGTACCTGCGATGTGTGGACCCTCCCATGAGAGGACACCTCCCTTAAAAGGACACCTTCTCTTGTGCCTTTTTATATTATCTCTACCAAAGAATACCTGTCATGAAAGGCCACCTGCAATGAAGGAACACTCTTGGCTGGTCCCAAGGGTGTCCTGTCATTGTACCACTGTATCACCATCAGGTTCATACAAATACTGTATTTACTGTTATGGGACCAAATAGCAACATGTACATCGCTACAGTACGCCTCGTCTTCTCTTTTCTTGCTCATCCGATGTCGTTGGCCAGATGGATACTGTGGTCTCTGTGATGAAGTGGCAATGCCCGCAGGTCCACCAGACTGTCGCAGAGCTTCCGGGCCTCTAAGGAGGGGTCTGGCCAGGTCTTATTTCTGATAGAGCAAGGACTGCAGATGTTCTGTCTGATTGCCAGTTCTGCATGAGCAATGCTCTGTATGGCCAATGCATCCCTTACCTTTTTCAGCGAGATGGTTCCCTTGAGACTGTTCACGATGTAGTCTCGCTCCTCTTCAGAGATGCGGGGGTGGTCCAGAGGAGAGTCGGTGACCAGCAGCATCCACGACACACACCAGGCCAGCACTCCCGCAGCTGTTGACATGCACACACAGGTGACAGGGCTCATTAAAGCTGACAACAAGTTGTCGAAGTTGTCTTCTTTTTCTCAAGCATCACCCAACTATCCAAATCAAAACACAAGGTGTATTAAGCATGAAATCATGAAATTGAAACCATAAATCCCTGGGCAGACATTTTTGAGAGAAAAAATGATGCTAAATTGTGCAATCTAGGTATCACAAATCTAATCTCATGAGCTTTAAAATTGCCCAAAATCCACCAAATCTCAACCTGTTTGTCCAGTTCACACCGGTATCCCCTCATGACAGGTATCACTGTGGCTGACAACACTTTCTTGAATTCTACTTTTACCCCCACCCCCACCCCCCCCCTCAGTATTTTGGTCAGTTGTCCATTTAGAGATTCATTTGCAAAACAAAACATCACAACCATTTGTCGAGGGTAGCGTAGGCACCCGGTCTGCTCCCCGCCTAAAAAAGGCCAGTGCCGTTCCGTCTTCGAGGGACTGCGTGGGTTTCATTTCGGAGTTTTCCTTCTCCTAGACGAGTTTCCTTCCATGGATGATGAGCCTCCTCTACCCTCGTTTTGAATTCAGAGTGGTCTTCTCTTAGGATAGCTGCCTGCCAGGGTTGACGAGCCTATCCTGCCCGGCTATTTGACCCATAGCTGGAGGTTGGTTCGTGGGCACCTGGGCGTTTCCACACACCGGTGGGCCCGCATGCTGCACGTCTAGGGGCCAACCTCCTCCGAGTCCTTGTAGTCTAGCCTGGGGCCTTGCGGTACCCAGTTTACGCCTGTCGCCGCGATGGAGGCACTACATGGGGCTTGTTGTGGAGAGGTTATTGTACTGGCAGGAGAGACTGACGCATTCTGCTCTCTTTTCGCATTGTCCTAAAAAGGACAGACGGTGCTAGCCAGCGGTGAGGGCTGAAAGCGAGAAGTGACAAGCACAAGACACTTCGCCAACACACTAGACACGTCACACAACCGTTTGGCAGGCAAAACAAAACATCAAAAACAGGAAAAAAATCGAAAAACAAAAACTGATCACACAGAGAGAAAAAAAATTCCAAAAAACCCAGTCAACAGTCAGCAAATAAAATCACAGAGATAACTGACTCATCTGTACACCTCCATAGATCTGGACCCTCTTTTTAAAAGTTTCAGTTCTTTCCTGTCAAGAGTCATTGTAAATCCTCCACTCACCCATGACATAGAAGACAGTCGGCCAGCCGCCATCAAAACCGTATTGACACAGCAGAGCGGTGACAGGAAAAGTCATGACGTAGCCCATCTGACACCCAGCAAAACAGAAGCTTCGCAGTTTGCTGCTCTCTTGTGGCGGTGCCCACTGCGCCCACAGTGCATGCAGAGCGGGAGAAATGCAGCCCTGCATGAAAAAGGAAAAACAACGTTTGAAAAGAAATGTACCTGTTGGCATATTTAGCCTCCCTGTTTTTGTTATCGGTTGGTTGTAATTCATCCGTAAACACAGAGGTACAGTGGAACGCCCCTCCCCTTAACCTCCCCCTTTTAAAACCCGAGTATTCTGTGTATAATAATAATAATAATAATAATGATAATAAATGAGCATTTATATAGCGCAACATCATAACTTTACAATTATGCTCTTTGCGCTTGACACATTTAAAATTAAAACACATGCAGTTATACAAGCATTTACATCTACATTCATAGTCAACAACGCTTAATTAAAAGCATACACCATCAAACATACATTACAAATTCTTCCACTAACTAAGTAATAAAAACATGAATAAAATAGGTAGTGAAAACAAGGAAATACCAGCTGAATTCAAACCCTTAATGTCTGTAAATCTATTCATATTTTAAGACTCTCTCACTTAAGAGCTGGTGTGTGTGTGTGTGTGTGTGTGTGTGTGTGTGTGTGTGTGTGTGTGTGTGTGTGTGTGTGTGTGTGACTCTGTGTGTGTGTGTGTGTGTGTGTGTGTGTGTGTGTGTGTGTGTGTGTGTGTGTGTGTGTGTGTGCACGTGCATGCATGTGTGCGAGTGTTTATGTGTTTTGGTGCATACGTGCATATGTTTGTGTGTATGCAAACTGTGTGTGTAAATTAAAACCTAAATTATGACGAGTTAACCTCACTACCAAATGAAAAAAGTAGATAGGCAGAGTTCAGCAAATCAATCATCAGTCTATGTTGTTAGCACAACCACGTTTTGCCCTGATTGTTATGACCTCAAGCTGTTGCCTCCACACTAAATAAAGTATCACCCAGTATATCAACTGTCACTACCACCCCACATGTCTAAACAGACTTTTTTTGTTACATCCCTTGGCAAATCTTCAATAGTAACAACGCTTTTTTTCTACCACTATGTGGCAAACTTTCAGGCAGGCTAAATTAATGTTCACTAAAATTACAGCTGATGTGAGCTTTCATATAATGATGATGATATTGCTAGGTTGTAGCAACAGTGGAACCCACCTTTGAAGACATGCAGTTTAAGACCCCCCCCCCCACCCCCCACCCCAACCTTGCTTTCTTAGATTTTTTTAGATTTTTTATTTGTTTGCTTAACGTCGAAGGGCCATATCAGGGCGGTGCTGCTTTGACATATAACGTGCGGCACACACAAGACAGAAGTCACAGCACAGGCTTCACGTCTCACCCAGTCACATTATTCTGACACCGGACCAACCAGTCCTAGCACTAACCCCATAATGCCAGACGCCAGGCGGAGCAGCCACTAGATTGCCAATTTTAAAGTCTTAGGTATGACCCGGCCGGGGTTCGAACCCACGACCTCCCTTTCACGGAGCGGACGCCTTACCACTAGGCCAACCGTGCCGGTCTTTCTTAGATGATTTGTTCAGAACATCTGTAAAAATACCTCTATTTCAAGACTTCCTTCCTTTCAAGACTTGATTATTTTTGTCCACAATATGTTTTGCGGTCTTATGAGGGAGGTTCTACTGTAATCAAACTTGGTTGGGGGGGGGGGGGGGGGGAGGGAGGGAGGGATGGAGTGGGACTGGGGAAAGATAGTGGGACTTCATTATTATACAAAATGAATGTTTCATGTTTGCACACCTTTCAATACAAGATGAGGGTCACCATGGGGGGGGTCTGTGCACGTGCACGTTGAGGCCAAAAGTGCCATGCACGGTGATCCACGGTGCACGTTACGAAAAAGCTCCATGCACGGTGCACGCTACGAGAATTTCCCCATTCCCATGCACGTTACGTCCAAAAAGCCCATTCCCGGTGCACGTGGTAAAGCATCGCCCCCCTCCAAGATGCTCTATGAATTCACTGATTGTCACATTTGCCTCAGGCTGATCCTATTAATTCAGCTGTAACAATTCAGATTTTGACGCTATGCAAACAACAGTGTGGTTCAAGCAGTTGTGTGTGTGTGTGTGTGTGTGTGTGTGTGTGTGTGTGTGTGTGTGTGTGTGTGTTTGTGTATGTGATAATGTGTGTGTGTGTGTGCGTGAGTGTGTGTTAGTGTGTGTGCGTGAGTGTGTGTTTGTGTGTTTGTGTGTGTGTGTGTGTGTGAGGAGGGTGTGTGTGTGTGTGCGTGAGTGTGTGTGTGCGTGAGTGTGTGTGTGTGGAGGGTGTGTGTGTGTGTGTGTGCGTGAGTGTGTTTGTGTGTGCGTGAGTGTGCGTGAGTGTGTGTGTGTGTGGAGGGTGTGTGTGTGTGTGTGAGTGTGTGTGAGTGTGTGTGAGTGTGTGTGTGCGTGTGTGTGCTTGAGTGTGTGTGAGTGTGTGTGTGGAGGATGTGTGTGTGTATTCAATAAAACAATAGTTGGTTAAACAGCAAAGTAAATATAATAGCAATGAACAAAGCAACAACAATTTCACTCACCAAACACACACCAACAAGGACGCGCACACCAATCACAGCATAGACGCTACTGCGAGCAGCCACTGGTGTAAGAGCAGTCAATACCGATGCAATGGCCAATGCCCCACCAATCACCCGTTTGCCTCCATAACGAGTTGCCGCGATTCCACCAGCAACATTGGTCAGCATGTATCCCCAGAATATGGAGCCCAGTACAAGCCCCTGTTGCTCTTTGTTCCATACCAGCTCTCCATCCTGTGATAATGTCAAAGGTGAACGAGTTGTTGTGCATACCTGCGTTTAACACTACATTGGGGTGTGCACGTTAAAGATCCCACGATTGACAAAAGGGTCTTTCCTGGCAAAATTGTATAGGCATAGATAAAAATGTCCACCAAATACCCGTGTGACTTGGAATAAAGGCCGTGAAAGGTGAATGCTCGCCCTAATAGGCTTGAGGTTTGCTGGCCGATGTGAATGCGTGATATATTGTGTAAAAAATTCCATCTCACACGGCAGAAATTAAAATGTAAAGCGTCTGGAGAACGTCAAGCGCTATATAAATCTCCCCATACATACATACATTAACACACACACATGCACACAAGCATGCACACAAGCAATTAAGCACTCTCTCTATCTGTCTCTCTCACACACACACACACACACACACACACACACATCATAAAGGATACTACATGGCTGGCCGCTGTGTCGTACCAGATTTACACGAGTTGCTTTTTAAAATATTGAACTGCGAGCTAAAGCGAGCTTTTCAATATTTGAAAAAGCAACTTGTGTAAATCTGGTACAACACAGCAAGCCATATATATAGTATTCTGTTGATCATACATACTGTACTTTCATGTTTTTACTCAAAACGTCCCGCAGTTGAAGCGGCCAAATTGAAGACGCTTCTTTTAGAACTTCACGAATCTCTTCCAAAGCCTCGTACGTCAAAGCAAAGAAATGTCACTCTGGAAAGTGAAGCGCGACGTGTTTGTTCCCGGCAAAAATTCATTGAGGGAAATTAGCGAGCGCAATTTTTTTCTCCATAATGACGTTTGTCTCGGTGAAATGGCATCATAAGCAGTGGAAAAACAGGTCCCTGCCAGACTTGCTTGACATGACCTCATTTACATGATATACACACGTGTGGTTTGAACGATATTGTTATCTAATAAGGCCTAAAAAAAAAATAGGTGTGGTTACGGTAACCCGACCTACCCTATTTTTAGGGGCCGATCCTATAACTTTTTATTACATTTGTCAACAAAAAAACAAAAAACGAGTGCAAAAAACGCAATGAAAGCGAAAGCGCCCGTGTCGCACACTTATTTCCCTGTCAAGTACCGTACTTTCCGGGTCATAAGGCGCGACTTTTTTCCTCGAGTTCGACCCCTGCGTCTTGTATAACGAAGCGCCTAATCCGTGTATGAAATACGAAAAAAATCAAAGAGACCGCTTGAGTACCAGTCAAACAACTTGTGATAATGCATGTTTCAGCTACTAGGTACTGCCCTGCCTTTGATCTGGCCGCACACACAGATTTCCACTCTGTTAAACTCGGTCACTGACCGGTCACTGACCCCGATGCAGGAAGTGTTTCCTCTCTCAGATATGACAGGGGAACCACCTCTCATGGCAAAAACTGGGTCATTGACCCCTGGGAAGAAGGTCGTGTCTTTTAACAAGGCCACCCAGCTATCACAATGCCTTTGGTCACTGACCGGTCACTGACCCCGATGCAGGAAGTGTTTCCTCTCTCAGATATGACAGGGGAACCACCTCTCATGGCAAAAACTGGGTCATTTTGGTGCGCCCTATTGGCCCCCTGCGTCCAATGGGTGACTGGATTACAATTTTTTTTAAAAAGAAGGGGGTGCGTCTTAGATAACGAAGCCCTTGTCACCCGGAAAGTACGGTAGGTTTAATTTGTACACATTAGAAAAAAAAGTTTAAAAAAAAAAAAAGTGATTGCCTACCTACCTACCCTATTTTTTTTGGCTATGTTACCGTAACCACACCTATTTTTTTTGTTGTTGGCCTAAGTGGTCTCTCTCAGGTATGTAGGATAAACTGTATGTACCTGTTTCTCTCACTCTCTTTCCTTCTCCCTTTTGACTAAACAGTAAGACCAAAGACACCAGTCAGTGATGTATTGATCATAGCTCAAGCATGACAGAGGTTCATTGACAAAAATATTTTTGCTGAAAAATGTATGTGTGTATGTATGTATGTGTGTGTGTGTGTGTGTGTGTGTGTGTGTGTGTGTGTGTGTGTGTGTGTGTGTGTGTGTGCACGGTGTGTGTGAATGTCTCTTAGCATGAATATGTGTGTGTGTGTGTGTGTGTGTGTGTGTGTGTGTGTGTGTGTGTGTGTGTGTGTGTGTGTGTGCGTGTCCGATTCTACCTGCCTGAGTCTCTCTGTCTGTGCAGAACACAACCATACATTCACATCCTCATGCAGTTATCAGCTCATCAGCCACCCTGACAAGCCAACAGCCAAACCAAACACACTTCAAGAGGTAGCACAATCTCACCTCATAAGACTCAGCTGATGAGGCTGCCCCATCACTGCCACACTGACCACTGGCAAGGTCATTTCTGTCACTGCCACTGACATTACCGTTAATACCGGCAAGATAGCGGTTCTCTGTAACGTTCCCACTGATGCTGTCGTCGCTGCTATTTCTGTTCCACGCTACAACGACAACGGCAGCATCCCCATCTGCATTCGCTGCAGCGTCGATGGCGGAGATAGCCGTGTAGTTGACCATACACACCACGGAGAAACTCACGTTCACTCTCAGAGAGTAGAAGCACACGCACCCCAGCATTGTGAGAATGGCGAGGTTGAGGCGAGCGGAGCACCACAACCGCGCTGAAACGAACACGGAACATAATCAAAACTGTGTATAACACCGACATCACAGACACACACACAAACAAGCCACGTTTCTCCGTAACTGAAACTGATACGACGTGAGCGTAATAAGACTAAAGTTGTCTACGTTCTCAATCAAATATCAAACATACAGGTTTTAAAAATTGATGTACAAGGTTTACTCACGTATCCTGATCTCGTTGTTCGCATCTTTCATCGTGGAGTCAGTGTGCGCTCAACGTGGAATTCTCACTGCTCGTAGGAACCACAGGCACTCGACACGAGCGGGTCGGAATCAAAGTGGGCGGGGCCTGTGCGCTCTCAAGACTACTAGGGGAAAGGCTCCTATATATGGACCGGCTCCTAATATGGACCATTTGTGATTTTTTCTGTATTTAATTTTTGCTAAAGGTCTATCAAAGATATTTCATTCTAATTAGGCCTAACGGTTAAACTTAGAGAGAAGGACTACCAACCACAAAATGAAACTTCTTCGCAAGAAAACAAGCTAGTTATCAGCAATAAACAAAAAGTAGTCTATATTAGGGGCCCTTCCCCTACTATTACAAACCATAAGAAAAGAACCCCCGTCCATCACAAGTGACATCCAAGACATAGGCCCCGCCCACCTCGTGACGAGTGCCTGTGGTAGGAACTGAGAGAGGAATAGAAGCGCTCGCCGCCAGCATCACAAAAACTCGCCAGCGTTGTCGTTGCCTTCTCATTTGGGTACAGCTGCACCTTGAATTTTGAACTGACGTAACAAAACCAGCCCAGTTGTCGAGAAGCAGGGTACACGCCGACTTCAATATGTCGTAACGGCTGAGCGCTTCGCCAATGCTGTTGGGCTCATATGCATCGACTGCATTTCTTCGCTTTGTGCATTTTCACCGCCCGTTATGTGTGTCTCAGTCGCTGTCACATTATTTTCAAGTTGTTTCGTCCGCTGCATGGTACGTAGCTGCCGCAGGGGGGGGGGGGGGGCGGTGGGGGAAGGGGGGGTATTTTCCCTTGATGCACACAAACACAGGCACATGAAAGCTATCTTTTTGGGGGGATAATTTTGAAGATGCATTTAGCAGTCCTTTGTGTCTGCTGTTGTTGTAATGTTATATGTGTACGTAAAAGAAGTAAATGAAAGAAGTAAAAGCATGAAAAAAAAAAGAAGAAAAAAAAAGAAGCTATCATTATGAATAGACACTAGACTGTCGTTCTTCTCTCTGTGCGGTTTCAGCTCAGTAATCTATTAGTGATTTTTTGTTTAGTTTACAATGCTAAAGTAAATAAATTACAGTTTTCTCTATGATTCTGCCAATTGGCTGTACAGCTGCCACAGGGTATTTTCCTTTTTATATAAATTATAAATATAAATGTTCCATTATTATTGAAGCGCGCACACGAACACAGACACTTGAAGTTATCACAATAAACGAGCTGCGTGCTTTAATGATCAGCCGTTTAGATACTGTAGATAATATTGTTGAACTCCTTGTGTCTTTTGGCAATAGCCAATGACTATTAATGATTATTAATATGAAAACAGATGTACCATGTTCCGGAGGATTTTGGAAGAGAAAGTTTAATGTAGAAATTGATGAACGATCTTGGATAGTTGCCTATCAGTCAACACAAGAGACTAGATTAAGAGTTTTACACTGGAAAATTATGCACAACATTTATCCGACCAACATTCTCCTGTGTAAAATTAAAGTAACGGAAACTAATAAATGTAATTACTGTTGTGATGTAACTGATTTCATTGAACACTTCTTTTTTGAATGCCCGGTTGTATACAAATTCTGGAAGTTTATTGAAGAATTTATTTTTCGTACTTTAGAAATTAAGATTGTTTTGAAAGTTAGTGATGTTTTATTTGGTATGCATTTTGTAATGGTGAAAAAGGCAACTATGTATAAATTGAACCACATTATCTTAATCGGAAAGATGTGCGTTAGTATATATAAAAAAAACAAATTCGTTTTTACCGTTGGAAAGTATTTTTAATAGGCAGTTACAGATAAGAAGCATTTTTGTGTGAGTGTTCGAAGAACAAAACGTTAAAAAAGTTAGCTTGTTGTACTCGATAAGTTGTATTTAATTCATTGTATGAGATATTGTTAATTGTTGTTATTTATTTGAATAAAAAAATTTTGAAAAAAAAAAAGCCAATGACTCAAAGTATTGTCTGAACCAATACTGAGTAATAGTTCAGTTAGTTACTTTAGTAAATGTTGTTTGCACTTATTCTTTGACTCTTGACTGGCGTGTGCAAAGCGTGCAATCCAACCTTCCAGTTTGCTGCAAACAAAGATACAAAGGAAAACGGATTGTACCAATGAAATGTTAGAAATGCGCTTTACTCTGAGTGTGTGACTTCCATTTGGAACAGCCTCCTTTCGGAAGCAGTGGAGACAGCCCCAAATCGGAACATTTTCCAAGGCAGGCTTGTTGAGCCAGGCTATGGCTAAATCGACCAGATGATAAAGTATTATTGTATTGCATCTTATGCTCATTTTGTACTTTGAATACATGATTCAGAACCAGGGAGTGTGTATAAAATGATATTTTTTCTTGTTTTATTTTCGTCCTGTTTGATACCTTTATGAGTGATAGTTGAAAGCCATCAAGCTTTTACTTATAAGAATGAGGAGCGACCATTTTCCTATCTCAGAATATGACCTACCCATCAGCTTCAGGGAGCTTTGCCCCCTGACCCCCACAAGGGGCTCTGCCCCTTGACCCCGCCAGGGGAAACATCTCCCTGGACCACAAATGGCACTCCCCACCCCCCCTCCTCTTAGCCCTGCACACACACACTCACAGCCCCAGAACAGTAAATGCACACATGTATGATTTGTTGTTGTTGTTGGTGTTATAAACGTTGTTAAAACAATTATGAAAAGAGAGATTTACAAGAAGCAGTAACACCCTTGTTTAAAAAAACATAGCTACCTTGAACCCACCCCCCCCCCCCCCCCCCCCCCCCTACAGATTTTCTGCTCTGACTGAAAAACAAACAAACCCAAACACATTTTGCACAATTTTTTTCAGATCGGCCTCATCCATGCCCATGTTATTGCCAGCTGTTAAGCCATGCACTACAAATAATAGGATTAACACACCTGTTTGGCTTATGTTATGGCTAACCCAGTTAAGGAAAAAGAAAACTTACTGAATGTTAAGTGTATACAGTGGAACCTCCCTTGAGATCCCCCTTTAAACCATCCCTCCATTTTAGGACCTGCACAACCCACAGGAGCTTGTATCCAATCGCCGGTCGATCATTATTTGTAGTATATAGTAGTAGTATGTCATAGTAGTGGACTGTAAATAATGATCGACCGGCGATTGGATACACTAGCTCCTGTGGCACAACCTGTCAATTTATTTCCATGTTCAGACCATAGACCGAATAGCCTGGACCGCCAACTCGTCACGTGACCCTTCGAGGTTACGACTCTCGACTTTCAGGGGCGCGTGACGTCCGGTTTGAAAGGCCAGCGATCGGTCATACACGTAAAATTCCACTCGTGCAAAAAACACGAGTGTACGTGGGAGTTTCAGCCCACGAACGCAGAAGAAGTAGAAGAAAGGCCAGCGATTCGAAGACAGTGAAAAGAAAGCACGCTCCAGTTATTTGTAACAATGGGAGGTGACAATGAACTGGATTTTCCAAAACTCCAAACTAACCTTAAGAAAACTCATCGAAAAACATGTTCCATAAAACTATGCACTTTTGCTGAGTTTATTTGAGCATTTTCAGAACTTACCTCGGCAACTTCGTCCATGTTTACAATCGACACCGGATATGACATCCCCCTGATTTCTGAAAGGCCATGTAAGCGTAGGTTCCTAAATGCGAGAGGCCGCTACCTCATAATAGAGAGAAAGAGCGGAGAGAGAGCTAGTTGGCGGTCCAGGATAAATGGTCTATGGTTCAGACGCACTCCCTAGTTTTCTCAGATTTTTGGGGGTTGTAAAAGGCGGGTTCAACTGCATAAGCAATAAGGATGCCAGAATATATAATTTTTTCATATGATCAATTTGATTAAGAATAGCTGACATTATAAGATGCTTGGTGGTTTGTCAGACCAGCTTTTTTGTTGGTCTGAGGAGAGCATATCTTCTTCTGTTTCATCTTTATGGACCAAGGCGGAAGGCTGAGGTTGATAAAGATGTAACAGAAGGCGATATGATCCCTGAGGACCAACAAAAAGTGCTGGTCTGTCAATAACAACCACCCAAGGGACCGACTATAAAAAACGCTGGCGCTGGACCCGAGTACTCTTCAGACTGGCTCGCTCCCCCAGTATGAAAGTTTCTGTCTTGTGCACGTGGATTTAAAAAAAAAAAAAAAAAAAAAAATAAAAATTATTTATTTATTTTACACAATTAAAAAAATTATTAGAGTAAAATAAAACATTAAAACGTTCATAATAAACAATAGTAAACAAGAATTAAAAAAAGAAAATAATAATTTGACCGCCCATGCCGGGAATCGAACCCGGATCACTTGGATTTAAAAAAAAAAATATTTATTTATTTTACACAATTAAAAAAAACTATTAGAGTAAAATAAAACATTAAAACGTTCATAATAAACAATAGTAAACAAGAATTAAAAAAAAAAAATAGACCGCCCATGCCGGGAATCGAACCCGGATCACTTTGGCCATAGACTCTCTCGTGCTCTCTGTCTCTCTTTCACCGAGACCAATAGTTTCTTTGCCGAGACCAAATCCCCACCCGTCGGCTGTCTTGCAAATCATGCTTTTCTCGTCACTGCGTGACGTGTTCGGCTCAGCCGCCCAAGTCTCCCCTTTAGTTCAGTGACTGGCTGTTCGCAAAACGACCAGCCTCCCACCGCAAAAAACTCCCACCGTTAAGAGTGGCTTTTGTGATTTATTTCGCATTTAGGTCCCAGGTAACATTATGAAGTTTTAATACGATCAATCGGACCTATTATCAAGTTAGTGTATTAACTTTTGAAAGAACTGCACCCAGTAGTTTCCCAGCAATAAGCTGTTAAGTCGAGACAGACACACACACACACAATTAAAGTCTGTTGGACCCTAGTACTGCATACTCGGGGATAAAGACGAATTTTATATATAAAAAAAACAACTCTTGGGTGTTCCGCTGGGGTGGTTGTGGTAGGCTGGTTGTTGTTATGGAGAGGTGGTCACCAGGGCAGGTTTGATTGTACCACTCAAGCTGCTGTATGCAGGTAACCTGTTTGCTGACATCAATGCAATACATTGTTACAGCATTAACTGTAAAAGGGATTTCTGAGTCAGCAGCTGTGGCTTTTCCAATTACTGTCTAATTAAACAAAAATAATACAGTAATACAAAAAAAAAAACATCACTCAAGCCGTGGGTTTTAAAACAACTCTTTATTTCATTCATCAGCTCCAAACCAACAAAAAATCCGAAACATAAAATAAGATGAACATGAAGGTGCAGACAATATTCACGGAGATTGCAGTGACAGATGGTTTACCTGCCAAGTATGGTCATAAAAAACACTTTCTGTGGCATTTGTCCAGAATTCATTTTAACATCAGGATTGCAAGCAACTGTCTTATTTCAGCTCAAACTTTATTTCTGATCAGGCATAAAAAGTACCGTCATGAAAGCATATGAGCATACACGCTTGTTGAGCTGTGTGGTTATTCTATTGATCTATTTGTTGTTCGTGAGATCAGAGATTATTCATTCATGTCCTGCCTGGACTACAATGAAGGGAAGGCTGATCAAGCCAACTTCACCACCTGCATGGAGCAGGAGCATGAAGGGATCTTTACTTTCATTTTCATTTTATCTGTTGAGCGGTGTGTTTACTGATGTTAAACCTATGCCTTTGTTACTTCCGTTCTGTATCATCTCTCAGACTCTGTTTTGTGTACATCAAAAGTTGAAGCTGTTCACATAGAAATGGAATGCCAATTAACTTAATTCAACAAAACAAATTTTCCCTCAATCACACACAACACAACACAAAACGAAATGTAAGAAATTAAAAAGTGAATAGGAGCATCATAAATAAATGAGGCAGAGCGCTAATAAAAAGAAAAAAAAACACACACAAAAACGAACACATGAGCAGAAACCAAGCATATCAATGGGACGGATATCAGAATGCACAGTCACTTGACACATCTTTCCAGCAAACAATCAAGTAGAGTTTATGATAAAAGTCTGATCACAGTCACGTATCACCCATTTTCCACTTTAAGTGCACTATGCAAACAAATCACTTTTTCCATCACCCTATCCCAACCTCGCCCTTCCAAAAAAGACCGGCCCACCTGTGCTAAAAATGAGACCCTATCCACTTGCTAAACAAGAAGACTAAGAGGGAGCACTGAAGAGTGTCAGGTTATGTTTCCCTTGTCATGCTACAGAGGAAGCATTCTTCAGCTTTTCTACGGCGTGACCTGCTCTCCAAACTCGCACGGTCAAAGTCTTTGATGATATAGATGTTGCAGCCACGGCCATGCCACTTCCTTCAGACATCCCTCTTGAAAGCAGGACCTTGATCAACATTGACAAATCTCAAAACTCTGTCGAGAAAGCTATTGGCTGCATGTTTTCCAAGCACTTAGATACGTACTGTTATCATCAATACAGTACATATCACCTTCCTTTTTCCTCAGCATAAATATATGGAATATGTCCTAAAATTATCCCTCCGCCCCTCTATAAGTCACATCACTCAACCACACGCCTTTCCTGTACACTGCAGTGGAAAACACAACACACTCCTCTAACCCCCATCTCACCCCACCTCCAACCCCCTTTAAATAAACACTGGTCAGGTTGGCTGAAAACGACGACAGGAGTGATCATCAGGCCATGACCTCCCACAGCCCTGCTAGAGTGAATCCGTCCTTCAGCTTCTCCACGGCAAGACCCAGCTCCTCAGAGAACACGGGCTCCCTGTCCTCCTTGTTGCTGTCAGCGAAATAGGCCTGCACACACAAAAAGCGTAAAGCCTGTCCTTAACTTGGCGAAGTCGACTACGCGAAGAATACTTTGGTCGCATGAAGCTTTAGCACTGAGTTTTCCGTAAAAAGACTTTGTGAAGTCGACTTCGGGCTCAATCAAGGACTGCCTTAACACTACTACAGTGAAACCCACCTTTTAAGCCCCCCCAACTTCAGACTTTCACCTTTTAAGACCCAACTTGCTTTTACAAATGTTCTGTTCACAATCTCAGTGAATTGACCTCCATTTTAACGCCCCTCCCTCCCTTCTAGCATCTGATTTTTTTCAGATTTTTAGATATTAAAGGGGAGGGGATTTGGGGGTTACACTTTGTTGCTTTATCATCACAAAGAGAACTTATAACTGTTTGGCTGATGAGGCAAACAAACCATCAAACACAATTAAAATACTAATATAGTGTAACCGAGTGCCGAAACACCACAATCACCTTTGGAGGCGAAGTCCAATCAAACAGGATTGAGAATTTTAGAGCTTATTTCTAAGCCCTATAAAAACTGTTATGCATTCGCAAAGGAATCCATGAACATACAGAGAGTCAAAAGCCGCCAGACCCCATCACAAACAGAACTCTACAATCCACAGGTGTTGCCTACTTCAAAGGCGAACAACTCTGCAGAGTCTGCTGTGAAAGGCGATGGTAGTCTCCCTGTCACAATAGTAACAGTAAAAACACCTAAGACTTTAAAATTGGCAATCTAGTGGCTGCTCCGCCTGGCGTCTGGCATTATGGGGTTAGTGCTAGGACTGGTTGGTCCGGTGTCAGAATAATGTGACTGGGTGAGACACGAAGCCTGTGCTGCGACTTCTGTCTTGTGTGTGGCGCACGTTATATGTCAAAGCAGCACCGCCCTGATATGTCCCTTCGTGGTCGGCTGGGCGTTAAGCAAACAAAAAACAAACAACAAACAGTAAAAACACTTATATTTATAAAACCATCACAAACACAAAAGAACAATATCACTTCATTATCTCAAAAAGTTAAATGGTCTTGAGTCAACAGCTTGGGGGTGCAACTGCTGTAAAGGTGAAACCAAGGATAGCTCTTCTTCGTTTTTGTTCCCTGTAGTGTAACTACATGTATCAACTGGATTCAACTTACAGCAAAAGCGTCAGTCTGCGCATCGTTGTGAATCTCCACGTCATCCTGCACAGCTTCTGTAGTCAGCTCTTCCATGCTCCGGGGCTGTAAAAAAAACACTTTCTATATTATTTGCCACATGTTTTTTTTAATCTTTTCTCAGATGTTCTGTTCATAACCTCAGTTTGTTTGTTTCTTCGTTCATGGGCTGAAACTCCCACGGCTTTTACGTGTATGACCGTTTTTACTCTGCCATTTAGGCAGCCATACGCCGCTTTCGGAGGAAGCATGCTGGGTATTTTCGTGTTTCTATAACCCACCGAACTCTGACATGGATTACAGGATCTTTTTCGTGCGCACTTGGTCTTGTGCTTGCGTGTACACATGGGGGTGTGTTCGGACACCGAGGAGAGTGTGCACACAAAGTTGACTCTGAGAAATAAATCTCTCGCCGAACGTGGGGACGAACTCACGCTGACAGCGGCCTACTGGATACAAATCCAGCGCGCTACCGACTGAGCTACATCCCCGCCCATAACCTCAGTAAATGTACCTCCTTTTTAAGACTCCCTCCTTTTTAAGACTCCCTCCTTTTTAAGACCTGATTTTCTCAAAATTTGCGAGGTCTTAAAAGGGGGGGTTCCACTGTATCCAAACAACGATCCTGTACCTTATCCTCTGTCTCAAACTCCACGCCAAAGATGGGACAGGCGCTGTAGACACGGTGCAAGTTCTGGATCTCCTTGGCCGTTGTCTGGAGCTTCTCACTGGGGTCAATGCGGAAGCCCAGAACGTAGCCGCCACTCTGCACAAAATTCAACAGAAACCCTCATGTTAAAAAAGTATCCAACAGAAATCTAAGCCATTTGCCGGCTCATGCTTGATATACAATTTTTCGACATGTCTGTTATCATTTGCTAACATTCAGCATATTAGAAATAACTAATAATATCATCAAAACACGAGTACAGTATATAGCTCAACATGACAGCTTTGCATCTGTACGATTACTCACCATTGCTGAGGTCTCCACCACCAGAGCTACTCCAAACTTGGAATCTCGGATCTTCACGTTTTTCTGCACATCGGACAATAAAGGCACTGACAAGAAATTACAACTGATGTTATTTCCAGAAAGTTTGATTTCTCTGGGTGTATCATGATTTTTTGGTGAAAACATAAAATTTAATGATCAAAATGCCTAGAAAGAAAACAAAATCTGCAAGTGAAATGTAGATTTGAGTAAACTAATGTTAAATTTAACATAAGAGAAAAAGAAACAAAACACCCAATCTTCATTATCAAAGAAAAAGACAAACATCTGCAGCTTACCATTTGCAAATACGGAATGCTGACGTTAAACGACTCATTGATATTGGCATGCCACACCAGTCGTACATTTGTGATGTAGAATGTTCCAAGATTACCCTGCAAAACACAATGTTTCAAGAAAGATCAGATTTAGTGACACAACAATTGCTTTATAAGTAATCCCATGAAAAGATTCCATCCAGATTTCTGTTTTGCCCTTCCACCTGTCACACCCCCTCTACCCCCCCTCCCCCCCAAAAAAAACCCCACACACACACAAAAAACACCCCACACACACCGAACCAAACAAAAACAAACAAACAAACAAAAATACACACACACAAATATAAAGCAAAACTTGTTTCTTAATTGGCTCACGTAAGTGTAGCCTATGCGATCGTAACTTTGTCTGTCTGTGCGTGTGTGTGTGTGTGTGTGCGTGTGTGCGTGTGTATGTCTGTGGTAGAAACTTTAACATTTCGTCATTTGAAGACGTCACATTATGGCGTAAGAGGGTTAGACGTCACGCGAAAGAATTACTGAAAGTCTCGGTCATTTTGGCTCATTATTTTGAGCGGGCCGAGACTAGTTGGAAGGCACTATGGCGGAAAAGAGAGTTATCTTTTCATGTCTTGGCGTCTCAAATCTTATTCTTCTTCTTCTTCTTCTGCGTTCGTGGGCTGAAACTCCCACGCACACTCGTGTTTTTTGCACAAGTGGAATTTTACGTGTATGACCGTTTTTTACCCCGCCATTTAGGCAGCCATACGCCGTTTTCGGAGGAAGCATGCTGGGTATTTTCGTGTTTCTATAACCCACCGAACTCTGACATGGATTACAGGATCTTTTTCGTGCGCACTTGGTCTTGTGCTTGCGTGTACACACGGGGGTGTTCGGACACCGAGGAGAGTCTGCACACAAAGTTGACTCTGAGAAATAAATCTCTCGCCGAACGTGGGGACGAACTCACGCTGACAGCGGCCAACTGGATACAAATCCAGCGCGCTACCGACTGAGCTACATCCCCGCCCAAATCTTATTAGTCAGAAAGCGCATGCACGTAGTCTCGACCAGTGCGTGGTGTGCTTCTTTCTGAGTACTTTACGTCACAAATTGTACTTTACGTACTTGATGATGACGTACGTTAATTGTATGTGTTCTATTTCGTTGACTGAGCACGGCCGGGACCAGTTGGCGTGAGCGCTGGGATTTCGAGTTTCATTCGACATGTCAATGCATCGCAGTATGAAATAATACAGGTAGGAGGTTAGTCGATTTGGTCGATAAGTGCATTCTTCACTATGGTATTGAGTCTGATTTCGTCGTCCATCTTGAATCAAAAAGCACTCTTCTTACAAAAAAACCAACAACTTCGTTGCGAGCTACAGCGAAGCTTCGCATGTCAAAACTTGAGAAGCGATGTTGGGGTCAAAGTACCACGCCGTAGCTGCGGGTTTTTGGTATTAAGACTTTGCGAAGCTTCGTGTTGTCGACTACGGGCTCAATTAAGGACAGGCTTAAGTAGGCTAGATCTAGATCTAGTGTCTCGCTTTCTTGCACAGTGTCACCTATGCTTACTGTGTGTGTGTGTGTGTGTGTGTGTGTGTGTGTGTGTATGTGTGACGGAGTGATTGAGTTTGTGTTACTGTTTGTCGATTTCTTACGTGAGCCTTGAAGGCTTCGCCTCTTGTTTTTAAAATACAATGCTGGAATGCATTCATAACATTGTAAATGCGACCGGCCCCCGTAGCGCAGTGGTTAGCGCATCGGGCTGTGGGCCGGGAGGTCGTGGGTTCGAATCCCATCGGGTCATGTGGGTTTTTCGGGCTACGGTCGGCTCCTACCCAGAGTGGAAGTGCTATGGTTCCTATGGGAAGGCTGGAATCACACAGCCGAGTGTCATTCACTTAACGAATGCGACTTTGAGGGTGCTCAGGTTCTGTTTACCTGACCAACACCGCAGGTGCGGCAGTTCTCGGGCCTGGTTGACGCCAGGATATATTATGACAGTAAGCGTAGAGTGCTGCCCTGTCACGTAGTCTCAAACCAAATTGGAAATCCATAGCATCATCATTATAATCATCCTCATCTCATTAATCATCCAAAATTATAAATTGTCCTTGCTCTTGTGGCCCTTCATGCCCGGAGCTCTCATGGTGACCTTGGTCTCAGTGTTCCTGTTCCATCCTTCTCTGAATAGTAGTTCTGCTGTCAGTCTTCAACGTGTGACGTTCCTTGGGTTCGACGGAGGGGCGTAGTGGCGGTCTGCTCTCTGGAGGGGACGCTCACTCAATCTGGCTCCGCGACTTAACGCCAATGTCGTTAGTAGGGGGCATAGTAGGTAGTGGGCTGCGTCCGTTAGCTCGGGACAGAACCACTACTGAACACCGTCGAAGTGACTCAGCAGAAGTGCAGTGTCATCTTCCGAGGGTAGCCTACCGCAGCGACCCGACATCCCTCCCTGGAGCGTCTGTAAAATCGACAAGTCTGGCAGCGGAACGAAAATTCAGATGTGGATGGAGCAGTGAGTACAGGGACGGGGCGGCGTGAGAGCACACCGGGACAAGGAACAGGTGTAAGGAAAAAAAAAAGAAAAAAAAAAAAAAAAAACATTGTAAATGCGCGAATCTTTCCATACACACTGTTTTGAAGCATGATGCAAAATGATGCAAGAAAGCCAACAACATAAGCATGATACCCCCAGATTCCTATTTTGCCCCTCCCCATTCAATACAGCTTTCTATTGTCACACTGCCACCCCCCCCCCCAAAAAAAAACAAAAAAAACAAACAAACAAAAACAAAAACACACAAATATAAAACCTGTTTCTTGATTTTTTAAATACAATGCTGGAATGCAGTCATTACTTTGTAAATACACGAACCTTTCCCTACACATTGTTTTGAAGCACGATGTAAAATGATGCAAGAAAGCCGACAACACAAGCAATATAAGATATCTCCCTACCTGATCACTTGAGAGATTCCAGACTCCATTCACTTTGTCATAGACCTGCTCTTGAGGCAAGAGTCTCAGCTGCTTGTTCTGCACCAGCGCTCCTCTGAGTTTCAGGTCACGATACAGTTTTGATGTCTCATACGCACTGTAAAATTGTCAATGTAAATGTTTCATAATGTGCTGCAACAAGAAGAGTAAATGCTTATACAAAATACAACTCACTTTCTGTCATACAAAAATATGAATCAAATGCAAAATATTTGCTGCTCTAACTCCATGAAAGACTGTTCAGGAAAACACAGATTTCCTACTCATTGACCCAAACTTGCTCCCATTGCAACCTGTATCCATCCATTTTTTCATCCAATCATAAGTATATCCCACGGGTACAAACTTGCGTCATTTCTTTCTGACAGATTATATCAATCCAGAAGATTTGTTTTACAAATCCGTATCATTGCTTTACTCATCAAGAGAAAGACATTCACAGAACAAAATGATATATCGATGTCATCTTGGCATTTTGGTGTAACTCGATTGTTGGCCATTTTGATGTTTTTGAGCTTGAGACTATAAGTAAACCATGAAAAATATTCTCTCAAATACAATTGATGATGCATGATTTAACAACCTTTTTTTCTATCCATACCAGGAATGAATATAAACACTATAACAAGAGGCGAAGCCTTCAAGGCTCACGTAAGAAATCGACAAACAGTAACACAAACTCAATCACTCCGTCACACATACACACATACACACACACAGTAAGCATAGGTGACACTGTGCAAGAAAGCGAGACACTAGATCTAGATCTGTCTGTCTGCATGTAGCCTACTTACAGGGACACGACTGCCAACTAGTCTCGGCCCGCTCAAAATAACAATGACCGAGACTTTCAGTAATTCCTTCGCGTGACGTCTAACCCTCTTACGTCATAATGTGACGTCTTCAAATGACGAAATGTTAAAGTTTCTACCACAGACATACACACGCACGCACATACGCACGCACAGACAGACAAAGTTACGATCGCATAGGCTACACTTACGTGAGCCAATAACAATAATCAGTTTTGTCCTTCTCCTAAAAAGCTGTTTAAAATGGGTTATGTAAACATTCCACAACAACATTGATATGCAGCTTACCGGTGAACTGATATGACAGATGTAAACAGCCGAGGAGATCCTGGAATCTGCAATAATAGTCATCACTTGTCAGACAGTAGTCTAGCCTGTTTTAAAAGGACAGAAAGTCCAAAACAATCCGAAGCCCATAATACGCTGAAACAATTCATTCATTAACAAGCATTTGAGTAATGCAAGCTTGTCAAAAAAGAACATTACATTACATTGTTTTACAAAAACAAATCATCTAGACCAACAAGAGCACCTGTTAAAGCACATTGTATTTTGCGGAAGAGCAAAAGAGGCAATGAGGTTCCGGCCAGCCCCAGGCACCGTGAGTTTCTTCTTCCCCGAGGCAATGAGGTTCCGGCCAGCCCCAGGCACCGTGAGTTTCTTCTTCCCCGAGGCAATGAGGTTCCGGCCAGCCCCAGGCACCGTGAGTTTCTTCTTCCCCGAGGCAATGAGGTTCCGGCCAGCCCCGGGCACCGTGAGTTTCTTCTTCCCCGAGGCAATGAGGTTCCGGCCAGCCCCAGGCACCGTGAGTTTCTTCTTCCCCGAGGCAATGAGGTTCCGGCCAGCCCCGGGCACCGTGAGTTTCTTCTTCCCCGAGGCAATGAGGTTCCGGCCAGCCCCAGGCACCGTGAGTTTCTTCTTCCCCGAGGCAATGAGGTTCCGGCCAGCCCCGGGCACCGTGAGTTTCTTCTTCCCCGAGGCAATGAGGTTCCGGCCAGCCCCGGGCACCGTGAGTTTCTTCTTCCCCGAGGCAATGAGGTTCCGGCCAGCCCCAGGCACCGTGAGTTTCTTCTTCCCCGAGGCAATGAGGTTCCGGCCAGCCCCGGGCACCGTGAGTTTCTTCTTCCCCGAGGCAATGAGGTTCCGGCCAGCCCCAGGCACCGTGAGTTTCTTCTTCCCCGAGGCAATGAGGTTCCGGCCAGCCCCAGGCACCGTGAGTTTCTTCTTCCCCGAGGCAATGAGGTTCCGGCCAGCCCCAGGCACCGTGAGTTTCTTCTTCCCCGAGGCAATGAGGTTCCGGCCAGCCCCAGGCACCGTGAGTTTCTTCTTCCCCGAAGGGACAAAGGAAGACACCTGTGCCGCGAGCAAGATCCAAGGCTGTGCAGACTCCGACACTGGTCCAAACGGCACCAAAAGGGGAACCGGCACTGCCGGAATACCACTCCCCGACGGCGTAGGCTTAGCCAATACCTGAGACACTTCACTCTTCCTTTTATTTCCTTAACTGCTGTTGGTTCCTTTCATCTGGCAGACCTCTTTAATATTTTAAATGCTTTGGTAATCAGCATTGTTTTTTCTCTCATAAAGGAGCCAAGAACAATTTGTTATAGATAAGCAGACTGACTAAAAGACACTAAGTAAAAAAGAAAGAAGTACAGAAACACTGATACCAGAAGCACTTACAAGGTTTGTGAAAATGAACTCGAAGCGAGTGTTGTTGCATTTGCATAACACATACAATGCCTCCACTGTTCCCCTCAGTTTCTAAGATGAAAGAAAGAGAAAATCATATTAAACACACGCATGGAAACAAATAGTGATGGGGGGGGGGGGGGGGGGGGAGGGATAAAAAAAAAAATGGACAGGCTATTGATCAAGGAAAAACCTAAGACCAAACAAGTCGTGTAAGGCAAAAATACAACATTTAGTCAAGCTGTCGAACTCACAGAATGAAACTGAACGCAATGCAATTTTTCAGCAAGACCGTATACTCGTAGCATCGTAAGTCCACCGCTCGTGGCAAATTGACAAGAAGAGCGGGGTAGTACTTGCGCTGAGAAGGATAGCACGCTTTTCTGTACCTCTCTTCGTTTTAACTTTCTGAGCGTGTTTTTAATCCAAACATATCATATCTATATGTTTTTGGAATCAGGAACCGACAAGAAATAAGATGAAAGTGTTTTTAAATTGATTTCGAAAATTTAATTTTGATCATAATTTTTATATTTTTAATTTTCAGAGCTTGTTTTTAATCCAAATATAACATATTTATATGTTTTTGGAATCAGGAAATGATGAAGAATAAGATGAACATAAATTTGGATCGTTTCATAAAAAAAAATTTTTTAAACAATTTTCAGATTTTTAATGACCAAAGTCATTAATTAATTTTTAAGCCACCAAGCTGAAATGCAATACCAAAGTCCGGCCTTCGTCGAAGATTGCTTGGCCAAAATTTCAATCAATTTGATTGAAAAATGAGGGTGTGACAGTGCCGCCTCAACTTTTACAAAAAGCCAGATATGACGTCATCAAAGGTATTTATCGAAAAAAAGAAAAAAACGTCCGGGGATATCATTCCCAGGAACTCTCATGTAAAATTTCATAAAGGTCGGTCCAGTAGTTTGGTCTGAATCGCTCTACACACATACACCACGACCCTCGTCTCGATTCCCCCTCTATGTTAAAACATTTAGTCAAAACTTGACTAAATGTAAAAAGAAAGAAATAAACACACACAAAACGGTCCCTTTCTCAATCTCATTCACTTGTCATACAAAAACAACACTATACTTAATAATAATAATAATAATAATAATACGAATATTTGTAACGCGCACATATCTCACCAACAGGCGACTCAAGGCGCACATACACTCATTCACACACACGGAGACTTAAAGTCACTAACACACACACACCATCAACCATTAAATATGTACAGTTATTCAGGGTGGGATGGGGGTGGGCAGTGTAGAATGCATGGATTATTTGGAAAAAAGGAATGTCTTGAGTGCAGATTTGAATGATTCGAGGGACTGCTGTTGACGGAGGGGGAGAGGTAGTGTGTTCCATTGGCTAGGTGCTTGAGTTTTTACATGTATCCATGAAAGTCTTTATGTCATTCATCCTTCATCAGTCAGAAAAAATCAGCTCACTATACACATCTCTCATACTTAAAATTCTCAAGAAAGCATCCCTCTAATTTCATGTTTGAAATAGCAACACTGAAAAAGGAAATGAGAACACTGATGTATTCATGAACATAAACAATGACTTACTGATTGTGCTGTTCTTGTTGATAAGTTTATGATACAGTTGAACCCAATAGCTGCACAGCAAATTAACATGAATGAAATAAATTGCACATCTGGTATAGGTATAAATTTACAGAATGCACTCATGCTGCTCAACAGAAATTAATCTGATACAACACTATTTTTTTTGTGCTGTTGCTAAAAAAATGCATAAAATGAGGCGCAGAATTCCTCAGAAAACAGATAGAGATTTATCTCACAAAAAAGCATTTTTTTCAATGTGCTTTATTCCTACAAAACAGCAAAAACAAGTAAAGAAACATAGGTAGGCAAATACTAGAAGGCAATTCATATTTTTAAGAATGCAAAGAATGACTAATTCAGTACAGCAATACCTGTGATGTGTGGACCCTCCCATGAGAGGACACCTCCCTTAAAAGGACACCTCTTGTCACTTTTCATATTATTTCTACCAAAGTATACCTGTCATGAAAGGCCACCTGCAATGTAGGGACTGGGTGGCCGAGTGGTAACGCACTTGCGCTCGGAAGCGAGAACTTGCGAGTTCGACCCTGGGTCAGGGCGTTAGCAATTTTCTCCCCCCTTTCCTAACCTAGGTGGTGGGTTCAAGTGCTAGTCTTTCGGATGAGACGAAAAACCGAGGTCCCTTCGTGTACACTACATTGGGGTGTGCACGTTAAAGATCCCACGATTGACAAAAGGGTCTTTCCTGGCAAAATTGTATAGGCATAGATAAAAATGTCCACCAAAATACCCGAGTGACTTGGAATAATAGGCCGTGAAAAGTAGGATATGCGCCGAAATGGCTGCGATCTGCTGGCTGATGTAAATGCATGATGTATTGTGTAAAAAAAAAAATTCCATCTCACACGGCATAAATAAATCCCTGCGCCTTGAATATGTGCGCGATAAAAATTGCATAAAATAAAAATTTAAAAAAAAAATCCCTGCTCTTAGAGCTGTACCCACGGAATACGCGCGATATAAGCCTCAAATTGATTGTTTGATTGACTTTTGGCTGGTCCAAAGGGTGTCCTTTCATCGCAGGTACCTCTGTAGTTGACAATGTTTGCCCCAGGAATTTCAAACTTACTTCGATATCATTTCAGTTTACTTTCTCAAGTTACTGTACATGTCAAACACAGCCTGTCAGCGTTTTTATCAGCATTTTCCCTCTAGATCCCCTAACCCCGCTTAACATTTCTGTTGAAATCATTTGGGCAGAGGTAATTGGAGAATGTTAAGTACACTCACAGAGATTAGCTCTTGGGATTGCGAGTGAATGCCAGATGATCCTCAAGTTGCTCACAATCAGCCGACCTGTTCGAAAAAAGATTGAAGCTTAGTCAGAGTGAGGATCCCATCTTTGAACACCATGCATACCTTACACATGTATCTATGGATTTTGCATACATACTCAACCCCAACACAGTTTCACTGCAGGGATGTTGTTTGGTGTTATCATTCGACAAAACATTAAAACTTACTTCAAATCACCAAAAACATTTTTGGTGGAGCTACAACACTTTTTCAGTGGAGAAAAGGTGATGCCAAAGGTTGTCTTAACTTTACAAAAAAAAAAGGTGCCAAACATTCAATAGCCCTGAAGAAGTAAATCATAGGAGCATCCTTGCTATTGGTTGGAATTAAATACACGTACAGTCACACACTGGCTGACTCCTTCACAAACGCGCCCACACCAAACAAAACACAGCTAATGAAAGAATTCAATGTAAACAAAGCTATATTTTCTTCCCTTTAATTAATGTTCAGTCCTGTGTATAAGGCAACAAACCACTCCTATAATGATCATTGAACTGCACACCGTCTGGTATTTCTGGAAATGATACATGTATGTGATCATCTCTAACCTCTGTCTCCATTGTTTCCCTTTGTGTCTTCAACTGCATCAAGTCGGTCAATCATCTTTTCACCAGGGCGCATGCGCATCTGCCTGTTGAAAATATTGCAGTTTAGAAATAAAAATAAATATATATATACATGTAGAGAGGTTACAACATGAGTGTTTTTTTATATGGCTTGTAATTCAGTCAAGACCCAGCGGATGAATATCAAGGGACTCACGAGCCTCTGGCGAGTGAGTCCCTTTGATATTCCCGCTGGGTCTTGACTGAAATACAAGCCATACAAAAAATCACGAGTGTTGTAACCTGTATATCCCATGAAGATCTAAAAGACAAAGTGTGACGGAAACATCAAGCTTTAGTTGTCTGTTCAGATGAGGCACCTCTGCACATACCTTATCATCTAAAGGCATGTCTGTTGATCTATGTCAAGTCGGTGCATAATGGTGGCTTGGTTGTCCCCGTCAGTTGAAAGCCTCTTACACGGATTTGACTGAATACCTTGTGGTTACACACGCGCATCTCCTGAGATCTTGGACACCTTCATCGTCTATAGGGCCTACTGCACCGCAGAAGAGCTAGAAATACTCGCAAAAAGCATTAAACAGCTTGTCCAGAGAACACCCGTAGTCAATGATGTACCGATAAGGGCGTGTGTACCGGGCACGCTGTAACTTCACATGAGCATAGTCTGAACATAGCAGTGCTGGTCGGACGGACTGGGTTTTTAACGATTGCTAGTTTGACTTTTGTTTTAGTTGAGAGCACGAGCACAAACACTCAAACACATACGGCTTGTCATGTTGATCACAAGAGAGAAATAGAACAGCGAATAGAAGGAAGTCGAGACTAAAACTCAGCTATAACACTGAACGACTCTCGCGCAAGTTCTCAAAAGCGTGGTTACACCTTGCACATCCGGTCTATAGGTACATGTGCATTTTGGAATGTCAAGGACGACAGAAAGTAGAGCCAGCTATGATGTATTTCATGCACTCTTATTTATCCTCTATTTTATGTGTTATAAGAGTGCAATAGTTACATCATAGATATAACAAGAGAACAATGGAAATACAAGAAATATACCTAGAGTACATTTACAGAGACAAAGAAGGGAGGTCATAGGATATATATGTTCTGCGCGAACTTACAATCCGGTTTCATTCTAGAATGGACCGGGTCCAGGTTGGAATTCTAACCCTGCGCAAGTACAGGGGTGCCATTCTAGAATGAAACCCTTGAATAAAGGGGGCCGTAATGTTTGTAGGTAAGACAGAGTTGTCTTCCCTTGAATTATCTCCACCTGCACCTTCCCTTTGATAAAATGGGGCTGATTTGTCTACCCCTGAAAAAAATCCTTTGGCGATCTTGCGATGTCATGTCATGTCAAGAAAGTTGACACTCCTGAGTACGCAATAAACAAAGGCAGACCATAGCAAGGGGGACTACCAGGGCGGTATTGTTTGCAGGGCAGTTGTTTTTGTGATGAGAGCCGGTTGCGGCCGCTTGCAATGTCAGCGCTGTCTCCCTCTCGGAAATGTCCGGTTTTTTGACAATTTTTTTGACAGACAGACAGACAGACGGTCAGACCGACTAACCGACAGACAGACCAACAGAAGGACAGAGTGAGTTATAGAGCTGTTGTCACAGGTTTAAAAAAAAGTTGACATTATATCTTCACAATTCAGAAGACCAACTTCATGTATATGAATAAGATTAAAAGTTACAAGCGAGATCGGCAAAACACTGTCAGTCCGGAAATTTCCGTTCGTAGCGATCAGTGCTGAGTGTCTCTCAAAATCGTAATCACTTTCAGAACATCACAATCCCAATTCACGATGTCTTTGAGTAAAGTGTAAAAAACCCGAAAAAAAACCCCAACCAAACACACAAAAAACAAAAACAAACAGAAAATCCACATTTGTGGCTTTGGTTGTGTGATAGTCTAACTGAAATGACTATTCCAACTTGGACCCAAATTCCAACCTTGCGCACGGCCGATTCTAGAATGGACCAGCAACAAGGGTTTCATTCTAGAATGGCACCCCTGTACTTGCGCAGGGTTAGAATTCCAACCTGGACCCGGTCCATTCTAGAATGAAACCGGATTCTAAGTTCGCGCAGAACATATACACAGTATACATAATGAATACATTCTTTCATGTAGGGTAAAAAATAAGTATATTACGGATTGGTAATTCTTCCTTTGTTATATATATGTTAAAAGAGAACATTCTCTCTGTGTGATATACTCCACATGTGTCTGAGAAAATAACATACACACTCTTTGTGTGTAATACTAACTGTAAGTGAATGTTATTTTCTCAAAAGTGTTACTGTTACTCATTCACAAAACCAGAAAATGCATTAGCTGCAACCTGTCCATCTTTCTTTCCATTTTGTACAATTTGAGTGGCTAATTGGTAGCTGACGTGCAGTTCATTGGATCATCACCATGTAAATATTGGTCTGGATGAATTGTGCAACTAAAAAGATTTGGGTCCTCTCTTCCTATTTCAACATGGGCTTTTTCACTGGCTTTCAGTTACAAGTGACGAATCCAACAGTTTTCCTTTAAAAAAAAATCAGAGAAAACTGGATTAAAATTAAGGCAAAAGCTATACGCACTCCGAGTGTATACAGGATCGATGAGTCTGTATACACTCCGACAATGAAAAGCTCTGTTACAAATCTGTCGCCAATGAAATGCCCCCTAACAAGTCGTTAAAAAGATCTAAATTACTACCGTAATCAGAAACTGTCTTTCATGACTGATAGGGATTGAAAAATATTATTCTATTAATCCATGCTTTTAGCATCATGCAAAAAATGTTGCGCCAGAAAAACTTCAGATACTACATTCCATTGCTATAAAAGTAAAAGTATCATGTGTTCATGGGGCAGTTTTCACTGGATTACAAACTTGTGACAAATCCAACAGTTCTCCGCATTCCATTGCTAAAAGTGTTTTTATGTGTTAATAGGTCTTTTCACTGGCTAACAAGTAACAAATCCAACAGTTTTCCTTTGGAAAAAAATCACCAAAATAAGCAAAGAAAAAAAAAAGCTGAGAAGCCTCAGAATCAAAATTCAGAAACTTTAAATTTACAAAGCTGTCTTTATGACTGACAGAAAAAATATTATTGTATTAATACATCCTTTCAGAATAATGCAAAACATATTGCGCCAGGAAAAATGTCCTCATGTGTTCATGTTCATCAGTACATGCACATGAAATTCCTGAACGCAAACAAAAACAGTCGACGAAACTCAGCTTTTATTACGATTGCACCATCGCTTTAACCACGCACCAGCCAGCGTTCGATCTCATTCTGACAGACAAAAGGAGTGAATAATACTGACATGATATATTTAAGACGTGCAAAATAACGATTATACAATACTCACGGGGTATTAACGTCAAATCGAACATCTCTGTCCTCCCAGAGCGCATCGGCAGCCATTTTGACGCTACAAGCATAACTATGCACAAAAATCACGTATTCGCGAGAAAGAAATTATTAAATTTATTTTGTCTTTCAACATAACTTAAGATTTTATGAGAACAAAAAACATGTGTAAGTGCTAAATCTAAGAACATTTATGCAAATTTAAAGAGACAAACAAACAAAAAAATGCAAAGGGGAAGCCACTTTTGTAACGTTTCAAAATGTCGCGGGGTTCGGAGATGGCGACAGAAATCTGTTATGACTGGATGATAGAATTTGTCTGTCATGACATCTGGCGAAAATTTACGTCAGGTTGTGTCAAAGATGATGGATCAGAAGACCTTGCAAATGGTATAGGTTATTGGCGGTGCTGTTCTTGTTTTGCTAGCACTAACAGCATATTTTTTTCTCTCACTCTCACTCTGTCTCACTCTGACACTCTGTCTGTCTCTCTCTCTTGTGAGGCGAAGACACACAGTGACACACATAAACACAGACACACACGTTACGTTAACAGTTGCTAGGAAGGGTTGTTTCTGTGAAATTCTGTATTACGTGGAAGTGAAGGGGGGGGGGGGGGAGGGGCTGGCTGTTGCATGAGTAGGCTATGGCTTTAAGAGAAACATTCTCAGCTATTGTTTAAAAACTAGATGTTAAACTGTTGAAGGGGTTGGGCTTATTTTGAAAAATGCTGTTGGTTTTTTAATTGTGTAACGTATCCGAGCCCTGGAGGGTCCATCCTAATTAATGTTCGCAGGGGTAGGCTGAAGATTACAGAGGAGAGAAACTATCCTTACTTTTTTCTAGCCGTGTGTAATGTTGCACAACTATCACAGTGAACAGTATTCAAAACACACCACATTATTCTGGTAACAATCTAGCACACTAAGAAACACACAGGGTTTCCTCTGAATACCGAGGTCAGCCAGTAATGTAAGCATATATGATTTGAACACAACGTGAGGCATACTGATTTAGACTATAATTGTGCAACATTATACAGGGCCAGAGAAAAGTAAGGATAGTTTCTCTCGTCTGCAATCTTCAGCCTCCCCCTGCGAACATTAATGAGGATACGGACCCTCCATCTCTCCGGTTAAAATTGTAACACCAGCAGTACAACTACAAGAGCACCAAAGATTGGTAAAATGTACATTAAATTACATATTCTTACTCCGAATCACATATATAGCATTTGACTACGTCTGAGATGCTAGGTACTGAAAAAACGCTACCCATCAAAAAACAAACAAAGGGAAGCGACCCCTACCAAAAGAGGCTTGAATAGCCATGGTAACAGCCAGGTTCCCTGAGAGTTACCTCCCATATTGCCACTTCCTCTCTGTCACCACGTGACCGCCCATACGGCTTTCAGTGTCTTGCAGAGAGGTTGTGTGAACAATTTTGTGCGCTTTCTGTGGCTGTCTTTGGTGGAGTTGTCACCTGCCGGCCACGTAACCCATCGTTCTCCCGTGAGGGCTTCGTTTGGTGAGCCCGTTCTGTATTTTTCTGTGGTTTTCGAACATTTTCGCCTGTTGTTGCTGATAGTTTGTCCTTTGGACGTTTTGTGTCAGTAACACGTGCGTTGTCGCCATTTTGCTTCAGTTAGCTTGGCTGACTTGCTTTTGTGGCGTTGAACCTGTGCTTGTCCACTGTTTTGTTGCAAGTTTGGTTTGTTTCTGCTTTGGTAGTTACTGCTTGCGGTTCGTGTTTTACGTTCATTTTCAGTAACTTTTCTTGTGCATTTTTGCTTGTTTACGTTTTTGTTGTTCGGCGGCATTGCTGATCCAGACAAACGTAAGGATAAATCCAATTTGAAGGGCAAAGTGAAGCCTAAATCTTCTAGCACCAAGCCTTTGGTGGTCGTGTCGGATGAAGCACGCAATACCATTTTGACGGTGCCCATTTCACCGCCTGGTCCTAGCACTGTTTCTCGTTCTAGTTCTACTTTTGTTGCCTCTTTGTTGAGTTCGTTACTTCCAGAGATACGTACCCTGGTTCAGACGGAGATGCAGCGATTGTCAGCTTCCGCTGGCACTGTCCTTCCTGCTGAGGGGGGGGGGGGGGGGGGTGTGCATTCCCTTCCGCTGTGGTTACCTCGGCTTCCGGTTTGCACTCTCAGGCTGCTTCCGCCTCTACCGCAGGCGTATCAAGTAAGTCGGACTGGTCTGTCAGCCCTCGTTAGGCGTTCGGACATTCCCTTACGGGAAGCAGTTCATTGGCGCAGGGTCACTCCCTGCTTTCTACTGGCGACAGTACTCCGTATGGTGAATCTGTCGCTCAGCATCGGTGTCTGCCCTCACTAGCCCGCACCCAGTGCCGCAGTGACAGGTTGGACCGAGAACTGGCCTCAGGGCTTTACGGCTCCCAGCCGCAGTTCTCGCATTCGTCGTTTCCGCCCTCGGCGGTTTCGACGTCTGCACTTTCGGCTTTGGCCGGACACGCTGTCCCTCATCCGAGCGCGTCCTCTTGGCTGCCGGAGAGGGATCAACAGCGTGAGGCTTTTGCGCTTCCGGCGCTTCAGCCAGGACGGTTGTCACTTCCTCCGGACGGGGTCGTGACTTCCTCCCACGTACATCCGGCGGTTTCGGATGGGGTTCCGCCTTACCCTATGCACTTCAGTCAGGGTTCAAGTCGGGAGCACTTCCAGGATTACGGGTTTCCGGTTTCCGGTTTCCGGTCATCCCGGGTATCCTACCGCCGGTGTTCTTGATGACTACGGTCATGGCACTTCCTGTGACCACTCTGATGTGCAATCAGTGGTCAGTGAAGAGTCTCCTTCGGGAATGTCAGCAAGGCTGCGAGTCATTCTGGACACAGCAGCTGAGGGGACTTCACGATATTTCCCGGAGGGCACGGCTACTGCTATGGCTTCCGCTTCTGTGGCGCCTTCGGCAATGTCGGATTTCCTGCCGGCTAAGGAGGCTAATCCTTCCTTCCGCTTCGCGGAGTCACCGGCCATAGCGTACCATCTGTCGCAAGTCCTGGCTTCGGCACCTCGGCGGACAGGTGGTGTGCCTCCGGATCCTGTTCCGTTTCTGGTGCCTTTCGGCTCAGTTCCGGAGCAGGCTCAGCCCTGGCTGGCGACGACGGCACAGACTTCTACCTTCGTGCCATCGTCTCAGCGGAAGCTTGCGCTTCCTAGGCATAGCCGGAACCTTATTGCGTCGTTCGCACTTCCGCGTTCCATCTTGCCGGTGATGCCGGACTTGACGGCTCTTCTGGCCAAGCCAGTCAAGGGCGACTCAGTGGTTCAGGTGAGAGAAAGTACTCTCCTCTCCCTGGAGGAAGTCGGACGTCAGCTGTTGGAATTGGCTTCAATTTCCGACACGCTGATTCGGGCTCTCTCTCGGTCTTTGACAGACAGCTCAGTCCCGTTTACGCTCAGCGAGGAGCAGAACGCGGACGACGTCTCCTCCCTCCTCACAGCGTTGGCTAAGGTAAATGAGGAACAGACTCATCTGTCCTCATTACAATACGCACACGCAGTCTTGGCGAGGAGGGAGTTGTTTCTTGCCAACTCTCAATTTGCAGAGCAGGTTACCAGAGACACTCTCAGAGTGTCTCCGGTTGTGGAGGGCTCCTTGTTCAGCCAAATGGCGCTTGTCGCTCGGCAGAAGGAGATACAGTCCAACAAGGATTCTCAATTCTTGGACATGACTCTACAGGGCATGAAGCAAGCTAAGCCTTCCCAGCAAGGGAAGGCTCAGCCGGCCTCTCAACCCAAACCTGCTCAGAAGAGGCCTGCGCAGCAGAGCACTAGAGGAGGCAAGAAACGGACGGCGTCGGGAAGGGGGCGAGGCGGCTCTGGTAGCAAGCCCCACCCCCAATGAAGCGCTCCCGGTCTCACCCCCCTCCCGCCCTCCACTCTGGTGATGGCGGGAGGCCCCTCCCGGGCACTTTCCCATTGGATGGTCTCTGTAGACAGTCAATGGATAGTGGGAGTTGTGAGATCGGGCTTCCGTCTCTTATGGCGGGAGGAGAAGGCACCTCTTTCCCGACATCCGCCGTTCTTCAGACCCCCCTCCTCACAGGAAGCAAGATCCGTTCTTCAGGCGGAGATTGTCTCCCTGGTGCAGAAGGGCGCGGTCGAGAGGGTCCTGGACCAAAGCTCACTGGGATTTTACGGCCCTCTCTTTGCCGTTCCCAAAGCTTCAGGGGCGTGGCGCCCTGTCTTGGACTTATCCCTTCTCAACACTTTTTTGAGAGAGATCAAGTTCAAGATGGAGACGCCTGCCACGGTCAGGGACTCTCTTCGCCCAGGAGATTGGGCGACCTCCATAGACCTGACGGATGCGTATTTCCACATTCTTATGCATCCGGCCGACCGGAAATGGCTTCGTTTCTGGTGGGGAGATCAGGTTTTCCAGTTCCGCGCGCTCCCTTTCGGGCTGTCTCTCGCTCCATGGATTTTTACCATGGTGGTGAGACAGTTTTGCGCACTGGCGAGGTCGCAGGGTATTCGACTGCGGGTCTATCTGGACGATTGGCTTGTTCTGAACCAATCCCAGATAGGCTGCTCGCAGCATACCCAGTCGGTTCTTCGAGAGGCTCACTTGTTGGTTTTCTCGATCAACCAATCAAAGTCGGAGCTGATCCCGTCTCAAACGTTCACCTACCTGGGGATGTCGTTCGACACGGTTGCTTGGACTGTCCAACCCTCCCAGCGGCGGGTGGACAAGCTCCAAGCTCAGATTCGCTCCACTTTGCCTCTCCTGCAGGCGTCCCTCCGGTCTCTTGCCTCCATCTTGGGGCAGATGGAGTCCATGGCTCTGTTGGTTCCTCTGGGCAGGGTTCACAAACGGCCTTTTCAGGCAGCGCTGAAGCCGTTTGTGGACTCTCCTCAGGTGGACTGTAACGCCCTCGTCCCTCTCCAGGGATGGTTCCAGTCCGCGACCCTTCCGTGGCTGGACACGGAATGGATCTGCAAAGGAGTTCCGATCGCTCTACCACCCCCAGACTTGGATCTGTTTACAGATGCATCTCTGCGGGGGTGGGGGGCACACACGGACATACACACGGTGTCAGGTCTGTGGTCGGAGGAACAGAGTCAGTGGCATATCAACTTGCTGGAGCTAGAAGCAGTAGCTCTAGCTCTGGTCGAGTTTCTGCCCTCCCTGCAGGCCAAGCATGTTCGTCTGTCTACAGACAACACGACTGTGGCCGCCTATATCAACAAGCAGGGAGGCTCGCGGTCCCCGTCTCTCTCGGACAGGACCTGCGAGATCCTGAAGTGGTGTGCTCTTCACCACATCACGATCTCAGCCAGGTACCTTCCAGGGAGGCTGAACACCCTGGCGGATGATCTCAGTCGCTCCGGCAGCGTGCTTCAGTCAGAGTGGACCATCACTCACGGGGCACTGCTGCGCCTTTGGGCCCAGGTCCAAAAGCCTCTCGTGGACCTCTTTGCCACAAGGTTCTCGAAGAGGCTTCCGGTGTTCGTCTCGCCATTCCCGGATCCTCATGCTTGGCGAGTGAACGCTCTGGACATTCCCTGGACGGGCCTGGAGGCGTACGCCTTTTCGCCTTTCCCATTACTCAGCCGAGTAATTCGAAAGGCGGAGCTGGAGGGGCCGACTCTTCTTCTGGTCGCCCCTCTGTGGCCGTCGCAGGTCTGGTTTCCGGACCTGCTTCGGCTCGCCCACGGGCCTCCCATTCCTCTCGCCCTTATGCGAGGGGAACTCGTGCAGCCCCGAACAGGCATCCCACACGAGGAGCCCAGTCTTCTGAAGCTTCACGTGTGGAGGTTGTTCGGGACTCACTGAGGCGCTCTGGAGTGTCGTCCTTGACGCTGGATCTGGTGGACCGCTCTCACAGGGCGTCCACGGCGTCCGTTTAGCCTCACACTGGAGGTCCTGGGCCTCATGGTGTTCGGAGAAGGGGGTGAGTTCGGTGGCGCCTCGCTCCATGCAGGTAGCCAACCACCTCTCCTTTCTTTTTTCGCAGGGTGCGTCCGTTTCCTCCTTGAGGGTCCGGCGCTCAGCTATTTCTGCGATGCTTAAGCAGATCGGTCGATCGATTAACATCGGAGGAGTAATTGCAGCAGTGATCAAGGGTGCTGCCCAGGCCAGGTCCAGGTGTCCGTCCCCCAAGTGGGACCTGTTTCTGGTCTTAGCATTTTTGCGTTCCTCGGATTTTGAGCCTCTGAGGGAGGCTAGTCTGCATAATCTTACTCGGAAGACGCTTTTTCTTCTTCTGTTGGCGACGGCCCGGCGGGGTAGCGAGGTCCACGCCCTGTCGGGTCTGCCAGATGATATTTCCTTTGAGTCGGACGGCTCTGTGTCTTTGCACTTCCGTCCCGACTTTTTGGCCAAAAATCAGACTCCGGGGCAGGCCTCTCGGTTGGTTAGCGTCAAGGCTCTGACCAACGCGTTGGCTCCGGACGACCCTGATTTGGTCAACTGTCCTGTTCGGGCTCTCCGTTTGTACTTAGAGCGCACTCAGCCCGTGCGTTCCAAGTCTCAGAAGTTGTTGTTTCTCTCCCTCCTTACAGCTTGGGAGGGAGATGTTTCCAAGGTTACGTTGGCCCGGTGGGTGACTTCTCTGATAAGGCAAGCCTATGTTTGGAGTAGCACAAATAGGGGGGGGGGGGGGGGGGGGGGGGGCGTTGCCTGCTTTTCCCCTGGACTCTGCCAGAGCCCATGAAACAAGGGCATGGGCATCATCGCTCGCAGTCCTACGCTCCATGCGCCTTGATGATGTTTTGTCTACTGCGTATTGGCGTTCTGAAGATATATTTCTGAATTATTATCTTCGGGACGTCTCTGCTCTTCGCCAGGACGGCTCTCGCGGTCTTCCTGCACTTGTAGCAGCTGGTCAGGTTCTGACCAGAATGTGATGGTGATGGTGAGTTTATTTCTTGCCCACCGCCATGTTGATGTTATCTGCTATATGTGATTCGGAGTAAGAATATGTAATTTAATGGAAAATTTCTAAGTAAATTTTCATTTGATTAATATACTTACCCGAATCACATAGTGAATTCCCTCCCGCCTTCCTCGCTTGTGGTTTTAGTCTTTTTGAAGCCGTATGAGCGGTCACGTGGTGACAGAGAGGAAGTGGCAATATGGGAGGTGACTCTCAGGGAACCTGGCTGTTACCATGGCTATTCAAGCCTCTTTTGGTAGGGGTCGCTTCCCTTTGTTTGTTTTTTGATGGGTAGCGTTTTTTCAGTACCTAGCATCTCAGACGTAGTCAAATGCTATATGTGATTCGGGTAAGTATATTAATCAAATGAAAATTTACTTAGAAATGTTTCAATTTAGATCATTTTGCAGGGTTGATGTTCGCCCAAAAAGACCGCAGAGTTGAAAACATTCGAGGCAAAGAGGTGGCATTCCTGAACCTGACGCGCTTATTGGTGAGCCTGGAGAAAAGTGTCCCAGTCACAGACAATGTTGATCTCGAAGACGTTGAGTTCAAGCACATTCTGCGCCTGGTGGACAACCTCTCCTATCTCTGCAAGAGTGATGCGGTTACGGAGAAAGCAAAAGAGGCTTGCCAGAAAACTCTTCTTCAGGTAGACCAATAAGCAGAGAAATTGTGAAAATCTTGCTGGTTTGATTGGGAATTGATTGATGGCATGCATTTTCCAAAAGTTCAATTTTCTTCAAAGAAGAAGTAGAATTTTGATTTTGTAATTTTTACAGTTCTCCACTTCTTGTGAGAAGATGAAATACTCATGCTTCCGATCATGCAAAGTTCTTGTAAGTTGTCTATAGTCTTTGTATAATGATTTTGCTGCAGAAACTGAAATCTGTTAAGTCTTTGGTTGGAGTAAGATTTTTTATGTTTTCTCAATCTCAGGCTGGAGAACTTTTCTCAGATCCCCAAGATCCTGAGAGAAAAAATGTTGGTCCCTACACAATGTTTTAATTATATTCTCTGTGTGTTCTAGCTGGCAGGACAGGCCATCAGGTTGCCTAAATAAAAACGTTCTAAATTTCATTTTTAGCCGGGGGGGGTGTTCCCCCTGTCCCCCCACCAGGGTGCTGCCCCTTAAGTCTCACGGGGCCTGGCCCCTTGACACTGACCTTTTTTTTTTCCCTCAGTTGCTTTCCAGCCTGTTTCCGGTAGGAACGCTTTGCTTGAGAATTTCAGTTGGTGTGACTGAGCAGTTGCCCAGTTTGAAGAGTTCAGTGTGTGAATGTTCCCTTCATTATTTGCAGAGGCTGTACGCATGTTGCCGCAGAGAAGACTATGACATGGCGCGGGAGATATTTGAGGAGGAGTCTGAGAATTTAGACAAGGTATTGTTATAATGTTAACCCTTTGCCTTCAGCCCAGAATGACGCCGTCTTTTATGCAGTTCCCATGATATAAATTATAAAATGTAACTCAGTCAATTTCCATCAAGTTTTAATGAATTATAACAAAGAAACCACAGCATGCTTTTACGAAGCTGTAAATCATAAAATGGTGAAACCTCGCAGGAAAACATGTAGAAAAAGAAAGAGATATGTGTCCTATTGCAATATCAATCAATCAATATGAGGCTTATATCGCGCGTATTCCGTGGGTACAGTTCTAAGCGCAGGGATTTATTTATTTTTATTTTTATGTTATGCAATTTATATCGTGCACATATTCAAGGCGCAGGGATTTATTTATGCCGTGTGAGATGGAATTTTTTACACAATACATCACGCATTCACATCAGCCAGCAGATCGCAGCCATTTCGGCGCATATCCTACTTTTCATGGCCTATTATTCCAAGTCACACGGGTATTTTGGTGGACATTTTTATCTATGCCTATACAATTTTGCCAGGAAAGACCCTTTTGTCAATCGTGGGATCTTTAACGTGCACACCCCAATATAGTGTACACGAAAGGACCTCGGTTTTTCGTCTCATCCGAAAGACTAGCACTTGAACCCACCACCTAGGTTAGGAAAGGGGGGAGAAAATTGCTAACGCCCTGACCCAGGGTCGAACTCGCAACCTCTCGCTTCCGAGCGCAAGTGCGTTACCACGTACTCGGCCACCCAGACCACGTAATAACTAACATGAAAGCAAAAGTGAAAGTAGGAAGCAGGTGTTTACAGGCGAGGGGGGATGTGGATATGAGTTCTCTAGCAAGCAGTACAGTAGGAAGCAGGTGTTTACAGGCGTCGGGGGATGTGGATATGAGTTCTCTAGCAAGCAGTACAGTAGGAAGCAGGTGTTTACAGGCGAGGGGGGATGTGGATATGGGTTCTCTAGCAAGCAGTACAGTAGGAAGCAGGTGTTTACAGGCGTGGGGGGATGTGGATATGGGTTCTCTAGCAAGCAGTACAGTAGGAAGCAGGTGTTTACAGGCGTGGGGGGATGTGGATATGGGTTCTCCAGTGATGTTCCTAGGACTGGAGGGCAACAGGACAAAATGTCCTGAATCAAAAAACTAATAGGACATCTTGTCCTGACTACAAAAAAACAATAGGACATTCAGATCAAGCGAACCAATCATGGCACCTAACCTTTTTAGATGACTGAGAATATATGAATAAAGGCAAATAAAAACTGAACAGTTCCAAATTTATTTTAATATTTTAAATGCAACAGTGTTCAGTAGGGTTACTTTCACACACACAGACACATGCTTCAGAATGTCATAAGTGATCTTTCACACACACTGACACACACACACACACAGACACAAACACACACACACACACACACACACACACACACACACACACACACACACACACACACACACACACACTTTGCTTCAGAATTAATGTCACAAGTGACAAGTGATCTTTCACACACTTCAGAATGTCACACGTGATCATTTTCAGTGAGCTTGAACAGCTTTCTATCCTTCTTTAACTTCCATCTGCAAACAATGTCAAAAAGGTATTGATCATCCCTCTCCTTCTCCCCCTCTATCTTCTGCTTCAACAACATGTTCTGTGTCTCAGTGAGCAGGCGGTTTCTCTTCGCGGTCAAGATATTGTTCTGGGCACTGAAGCCTCTTTCCACATCAGCTGTATGGACTGGCAAGACGAGTGCCATTTCCGCAAGCTTCATGAGGTGTGGGAAGGCAGCTCTGTTTGAGGCAACGCCATCCTCCTGACAGATGGTGCAGAACATCAGTTCTTTTTCTTTGCTGTAGCTGAGCCAAGGGAACATAGAAAACCAGATCTGCACAAACTTTCTGGTCGCCCCTACTTTCGTTTCTTGTGTCTCTTCCTGAGGTTGTAGATCTATTGGCTCACCTTCTGAGGCTTCAGTCTCCGACGGGGCCGAAGGCCCTGCAACTTGACTGTCCGTGTCGTCCTTTTTTTTTAACAAAGCCACTCAAAAGTGTCTGCCCTTTTCCCACGCAAACCTTTTTCTTCGGCGGCATCTTTGCAGAAATGTGGCGGCGGAAGTAAAGTGTCGCTGTCAAAAGTAGCGAGAGTGGTGGCTCTTGTAATAATTGTTCGGTCGAGAGTTGCGTCCTTTGTGTTATTGTTCGACCGAGAGTGAAAATTGAAGTTCAAGTAGGCCCCGATTCGAACTCGTTTTAACGGGGTTTGATACTTCAGTTTGTACAGATTCTTCTTGCAGTGACCGCTCTAGACGTAATACTATCGGACAATGACCGCTGACTTCGCGATCGGATCGGACATTTGACGGGACAGAGGTGTTTGCAATCGGTCATTTTACAACCTAAATCGGTCTATGACCGATGACCGACGCCTCGGAACATCACTGGTTCTCTAGCAAGCAGTACAGTAGGAAGCAGGTGTTTACAGGCGTGGGGGGATGTGGATATGGGTTCTCTAGCAAGCAGTACAGTAGGAAGCAGGTGTTTACAGGCGTAGGGGGATGTGGATATGGGTTCTCTAGCAAGCAGTACAGTAGGAAGCAGGTGTGGGGGGATGTGGATATGGGTTCTCTAGCAAGCAGTACAGTGGAATCCCTCTTTTAAGACCTCTAGGCATGGGAATTGTCCGCCGCATGCCCCCGGACCCCCCTAGTGAGGCAAGGCAATTCGCGCCGTCGACTTAGCTATTACTTACAGATTTTCAGCCTTTTTTACTTCTTTCTTCTTCTTCTTCTTCTGCGTTCGTGGGCTGAAACTCCCACGTACACTCGTGTTTTTGTTTGCGGAATTTTACGTGTATGACCGTTTTTTACCCCGCCATTTAGGCAGCCATACGCCGCTTTCGGAGGAAGCATGCTGGGTATTTTCGTGTTTCTATAACCCACCGAACTCTGACATGGATTACAGGATCTTTTTCGTTGCGCACTTGGTCTTGTGCTTGCGTGTACACACGGGGGGTGTTCGGACACCGAGGAGAGTCTGCACACAAAGTTGACTCTGAGAAATAAATCTCTCGCCGAACGTGGGGACGAACTCACGCTGACAGCGGCCAACTGGATACAAATCCAGCGCGCTACCGACTGAGCTACATCTCCGCCCTAATGAGTGCATTTGATTTATACAAGTACAGTGGTACCGGCGATATGACTATGAGGCCCCTCTGATGAAAAGACACTTCCTCTGAAAGGACAACATCTGTTGTCTCTTTTTGTATTATCTTGACCAAAACATACCTGTCTAGGCAGGCCGCCTGCAATGTAAGGATGCTTTTGGCTGGTCCCAAGGGTGCCCTTTCATCGCAGGTTACACTTTATAGGTCATTTTTAAGTGTCACACTCTTCTTCTTCTTTTTCTTCGTTCACGGGCTGAAACTCCCACGTTTTTGCACGAGTGGGTTTTTGACTCACATGCGAAGCAAAAGTGAGTCTATGTACTCACCCGAGTCGTCCGTCCGTCCGGACGTCCGGAAAACTTTAACGTTGGATATTTCTTGGACACTATTCAGTCTATCAGTACCAAATTTGGCAAGATGGTGTATGATGACAAGGCCCCAAAAAACATACATAGCATCTTGACCTTGCTTCAAGGTCAAGGTCGCAGGGGCCATAAATGTTGCCTAAAAAACAGCTATTTTTCACATTTTTCCCATTTTCTCTGAAGTTTTTGAGATTCAATACCTCACCTATATATGATATATAGGGCAAAGTAAGCCCCATCTTTTGATACCAGTTTGGTTTACCTTGCTTCAAGGTCAAGGTCACAGGAGCTCTTCAAAGTTGGATTGTATACATATTTTGAAGTGACCTTGACCCTGAACTATGGAAGATAACTGTTTCAAACTTAAAAATTATGTGGGGCACATGTTATGCTTTCATCATGAGACACATTTGGTCACATATGATCAAGGTCAAGGTCACTTTGACCCTTATGAAATGTGACCAAAATAAGGTAGTGAACCACTAAAAGTGACCATATCTCATGGTAGAAAGAGCCAATAAGCACCATTGTACTTCCTATGTCTTGAATTAACAGCTTTGTGTTGCATGACCTTGGATGACCTTGACCTTGGGTCAAGGTCACATGTATTTTGGTAGGAAAAATGTGTAAAGCATGTGAGTCGTATGGGCTTTGCCCTTCTTGTTATGTGTATGTTTTTACCCCGCCATTCAGGCAACCATTCGCCGCTTTCGGGGGATGTCACACTCAAAATGTGAAACTACTCCCTTCATGAAATGAGCAACTTTTAAGATTTTAACTGATGACATACTTTAGATGGAACCATATCTCTGACATAGTTTCTGTCTTGAGTAAACGGTCAAGTCAACCATTCTCTTATTGCCAGGAGACAAGCCGTAAAGTGCAGGCCATACTAAACGCAGATAAAAAGCCGCATCGCTTCTTGGCAGAAACCACGGTGACGGAGTACATCACGACCATGACACGTTACCTGGACACAGTGTATCAGACCTTTCCAGCAAAGCCCACTCTGACCATGGTACATGTTCTTGTGTGTGCAATTCATTGTTTCTGTTGTGTTACAGTTGTACATTTATTGGCGTGTATGCGTGTGCATATATATGCCTGTCAGTGTGTGTGTGGGCAAGTCTATGTTACTTTTGTTTTTTATTTACTCTTGTTTTTAAAAAAAAAGTGTTTGAGATCAGGATAGTCATAGTAATGTACAGTGATGATGCAGGGTTTAGCCTGGGAGAAAAAGGCAATGGGACATTTGTCCCCCTCAACCAAATTCCGATGGGACATAGTCGAAGGCAAGAAGCGCCAAAGAGGCCTGTACGCGTTTTGACCAAAGATGCAAAATGGTGCAATTAGCCGCTATATCGTATTATGTGTGTGTGTGTGTGTGTTTGTGTGTGTGTGTTTGTGTGTAATCCGATGTAAAGTGTACATTTAATGCGCCAATGGTGCAGGGCGCACTAGTAAATGAAACCCTGTGATGAGTTGGTGTTAATTTATACCACTACGTGTGTGTGTGTATGCAGTGATGTACATTTTAGTCGGTCTCCGGTCTCTGACCGATCCAATTTCCCCAGGACCTATAGCTTTAACCCCAGCAGGACACAGGTCCGATTAACCTACAGAAGAAGTGGTCAAGGGTCCGATCGTTTTTGACAATGAAGCGCACATGCGGACTGTTCAATTTTCAAGAAGAAAGCTTGTTTCGGTTTTGCCAAGCGAAAGTAAACCCATATGGTGCCTCGAGTGCATTCATTGGCTCAGCAATAAATCGTTTAAACCAATGAGAACCACTCGTGCATGTTCGCACATGCGCAAGGCATTACTTTTCGTCATAATATCCGGAAAAACCGTTGTGCGTTCGAACGAAAATAAAACGAAAGAGAAACGACATGGGTCCGAAAAAAAAGCAGCGGAAGGTGGAAGAATTTAAACTGAAAAATCTTTTTAAATGCAGTTTTACGAGTCGTGTTTTTGTCCTATTGAAATTGCAATCTCAGGACACTGTGTCCCATTGATTTTCAGTCTTCAGGACAATTGTCCTAAAGGCTGCTAGAAAAATGTACATCACTGTGTATGGGTGCATTTGTATACATGTATGTGTCGTTGTGTGTGACGGCCACTTTGGCAGTTGTGTTCCTCCTTTGAAAGAGTCAGAAACATTGTTTTCAAATGCACGTACAGTGGAGTCCGGGTACAACGAATCTCAAGGGAGATACATTTTAGTTCGTTATATCAGTAATTCGCTGTAGAGTTTTCAACCCTAAATGGCCTTAAGACAAGTTTTCCCACTCACCTTCAAATGATCGTCCCATCGATCTTTCCTTGGAGAGTACAATCTCTGCATGTTTTCAACAGCTTCATAATATAATCCCTAGAGGCATAGTTCAAATGTTCACTTTACTGTCACAATTTTAGAAGTAAAATTTAAAAAGTCGTGTACATGTACATTCTGATCAATCTCCGATTTCATGGTGTCCACCAGTTCTGGTGCATGTACTACCCTGGCCAAGTTTCCTCTCAAGACATCAAAGAGACCGCCCCATAGCTTAAACTCCCCATAGGTTAAACTCGGTCTCTGACCCCGGTGCAGGAAGTGTTTCCTCTCTCATAGCTAAAACTGGGTCAATGACCCCTGGGAAGAAGGTCAGTGTCTATAAACAAGGCCACCCAGCTATCACAATGGACCTGCCTTTGATCTCGTCTCACAGTTGTAGCGTTGTGACTTTTTAGAGCACAGTCATAGCTTAGCAGCTGATTGGAATAGTGAAAACACAGCGGCGGTGGCTATTCCGTGCACCTCCCGCTGTTTGTTCAGAGTTCGCTCATCACGGGATGTGCACTTGTGTTTATGTATTTTTGTGTATTTTTGTCTTTGGAGACAATTATTGACATCAGTTCGTTGTAGCCTTGTGACTTTTAGAGACAAAACGGCTCTGGGGCAATGAAAACGTGTTTGTTATAAGAGAGGTTCGTTATGCAAATGAGTTCAAAAGGTTCGTTGTAGCCGGAAAGTAACAAGTAAGAAATAGAAGGCTGTCTGCCGGGAAATCAATGGCAGTTCGTTAAAAGTGGGATTTCGTTATACCCAGGTTCGTTATAGCTGGACTCCACTGTAATTTCCGAGCAACTGCCCACTTTCACAACTCTTGATGGTACTTTTCTGTGTGCTAACATTTTCAGGTGTGACTTGATTTTGTACATTAGGTTGTTGCTCTGTCCCTCCCCTTTAACTTGCTTTATGTCCTTACTTTGTTAATTTAGTAACTTAGAAGTAAGTAGTAGTTTTGAATGATTCTGATTCTTGTTGCTTCTTTAAATTTTAAAAAAAATTTGATTAATCTGTTACCTGTTGTTTCTCTGTTTTCAGTTTGCAGATGCTTTTGTTGGGAAAAAATCCCCTTACAAGAGAGCAAAGTAAGTTTATATTACCGCTTGCAAAAGGACACAGTTTTGCTTTCAGATGTATAAAGTGTAGACCATTGTGCGAGAAATGTCCTTTATTAGGATTTGGTGTTTTCTTATTGGAGATGCTTTACTTGACAGTGTATGGCTGTATTTTGCATTGCGTGTGTATTGTTTATAGACTACTTGACAGCAAAACATGTCCTTGAGTAGGAATAGATGAAATAACTCTTTCAGGTTTTTATGGGGTGCGGGAGAGTTGCCTCTCCTTGAAAACACTCAGGCAAATCAACGCATGTGACATTGTAGTCAAAAGACGAGCGAGCGGCGTGTCAACACACATGCTCGGCCATCTGCGCAATGAGGCACTTGATCGCATTGGCATTGAAAAGTCAGCTCTGATGTGCATACTTCTGAATGAAAAAGAGCGTACAGCAGTCGCTCTCATGAACGGACACCCTTGGGCCATAGCAAAACTGTCCGTACATTGCAGGTGGCCAGTCACGGGGAGGGGTGACCACATACACTCACACAGAGACACACAAACAACAGGATTGAGTCTATGCTAACCACTTCCTGTGGCTACTAAACAATAACAACAAACTCCTAATATTTCTTTAAACGTTCTGTAAAAAAATGATTTGTATGAATGGTGTTGAAAAGAAGAGATAAAATAAATCCTCAAGGCAGCGAACGCACTCACAATGCACTGAGTGACATACGAAAGCAGCCACACAAACACAGCACAGAGGCACATGTAGTATTTAGTGTATCGCTTTACTCCAATGTCACATAGGTTTGTTTGCCCCTTTCTTGTTTTCTAGGAAAGGCAAGTCTTCCTCCACCCACAATAACCGGACAGAGTTATTTCCCAACATTGCCTATTGGTGTCCTGTTATTGGAGGAGCATCACATATCAAGACAGGTGTATCATAAACCAGTGTAACTTACAGGACAAGACACTCATACATGTTGCAAAAAAAGCCCCAGTCACTTGGTCAGAGCGACACGTCTAACTATTGCTTAGCAATGTAGCAGCAGCTTGAATGTCATTTGACAAACTGTTAAATACCATGACAACTCATGGAAATTGCCAGATAATAGATAGTTGCTCTTATAGTTTCATAGCAAAACTGGTCAGTTATAAGAAAGTCAATTGAACGCAAACACTTTCACGTATAGTGGAGCCACCATTTTTAAACCTAAACAACAAAAAAATCTGAGAAAATCGGGTTTGAAAAGGAGAAAGTGTTAAAATGTAGGTACATTGACAGAGGCATGGTCATGAATTGGGGAGGGGGGTATCAAAAGGGGTTTCACTGTACTGCCGTATTGCATTGATGACACGTTCTCTGTGTACCCCCCGCGGGTTAGGGGGAAGAATTGACCCGATGCTCCCCAGCATGTCGTAAGAGGCGACTAACACCCCCCCCGCGGGTTAGGGGGAAGAATTTACCCGATGCTCCCCAGCATGTCGTAAGAGGCGACTAACGGATTCTGTTTCTCCTTTTACCCTTGTTAAGTGTTTCTTGTATAGAATATAGTCAATGTTTGTACAGATTTTAGTCAAGCAGTATGTAAGAAATGTTAAGTCCTTTGTACTGGAAACTTGCATTCTCCCAGTAAGGTCATATATTGTACTACGTTGCAAGCCCCTGGAGCAATTTTTTGATTAGTGCTTTTGTGAACAAGAAACAATTAACAAGTGGCTCTATCCCATCTCCCCCCCTTTCCCAGTCGCGATATAACCTTCGTGGTTGAAAACGACGTTAAACACCAAATAAAGAAAGAAAGAACGTTCTCTGTGACTGTGTTGTTTTCTGTGTGTAGAACCAGCTATTCTTTAAAGGAGATTGATGGCAGCTTGGACAGCACGGAAGGTCTGGAGGAGGCGTCTACTGGAGGGGAAGAAGCTCTGAGCAAAAAGCTTGCAAGGATCAGAGAACAGGTACTGTGTCTTCTGCATTTACCCACTGATTTTCAAAGTAAGAAAGATAGAATTATTTTTTTTCTTACACGTTGCTCATTATTCTTTGCTCTGGTTGGTGACATCAAAGTATTATTTTGTAAAAGTAAAAGTAAAACATGTCTAATATGTTTGGTTTTCTTCACTGAGGAGATAATGTCTCTGTGCAGACAGCTAAATTGACAGAAAAGCAGCAATACCAATGAAATACACACTCAGTTTATTTGAGTGTCAGTGTGTCTGTGCATTGTTTGTGTTTGTTTGCTGGCATGGGTGAGCTTTGCTTTAATATCATCAAAGCAAAAAATGACATTGTTGATCAGTTTTGACTGTATATTTTCAGAAAAGAAAAGCAGCAGCAGTTAGTGTTGCCAATGCAAACCACAATCACAGCAACACTGATGAAGGTTTGTAATACATGTAGTGATGTACTCTGTTGGTTTCTCTTGGTTTTTACCATATATTGGTATGCACTGAAATGAATAAATGGGTGTCTGTGTCATGGGGGCCCGGTAGCTCAGTTGGTAGAGCACTGGACTTGTGATCGGAAGGTCGCAGGTTCGAATTCGGGCCGGGACGGACACGGGTCAACTTTATGTGCAGACCCAGAGACGGAAGCCATGTCCCACCCCCGTGTCATCACAATGGCACGTAAAAGACCTTGGTCATTCTGCCATAAGTGCAGGTGGTTGAATACACCTAAACACGCAAACACCTGGGTAGCGCGACTCCGTTGCTGCTAGCTTTCCACTGGGAGGAAGCGACCCGAATTTCCCAGCGATGGGACAATAAAGTAATGAAAATGAAAATGAACAAGAAAAAAAACATTGTTCGTTTTGTATTCTCCGTGTTGCTGGTGAATTATATATATATACTTCTCATTGTTATCTTGCTCTTAATATGTATAGTTTGTGAAGCACTTTGTTATTCACAAACATTTCCAACAATTACAACAGTGACAGTTACAATGACGGGCTACCCAAACTGACACTGTGGAGTGCCATCATTACTAAGGTATAGGTGCCATATACAGATCATTTTTGAAGCCTCTAGTTAGAAGGGCTGCAGTAAATCTGTGGAAATAAAAAGCTGTGGAAGAGAGTCCTTTCTATACATGTTCATTCTTGGCTGGATAGATAACAGCTGAAATGAGTTTTTGATACAGGTATAAAAAGTGTGAGGGTATGTTTTGATAAGAAACATTAAATTGATTCAGTGTTTTTTTTCAGACCAACAGGAACCAGATAGTCAGGGCAAACCATCACCAGAGTAAGTATGTGTGTCTGTCTTTCTGTGTGTCTGTCTATTGGGGAACTATTTTAGGAAAGTTAATTGCAAGGAGACTTTGCACTTCTGTTTGATTCTTTCCTTCATGGAGCAACATCTTTGGACAAAATGGAGTAACATCATTAGACAAAATGGTGAGAGACAAAAACTCGGCAGACAAAGGCTGAATAAGTTTCGGATAAAAAAAAGTATGCCTGTTTTGTCTCTACATATGAAATGCTAGCTACCATGCTCAGGGGTGGATCAGTTCATTTTATGGGGGGGGTTTCCAAAAGTATATTGTGGGAAGATATGGGTGTGAAGGCGCGAAGCGCCGAGCCGACGGCGCAAAGCGCCTAGCTTGCTAGGGGGGTCCGGGTGGTTTGCATGTGAATTAAATGTACGTGTTCTGCCCTATTGCACTGTCTCTACCCATTTCACACCAAACACTTCAAAAAACAGAATTTGGGAGGATGCAGGCTCATTATTTCCTCAACCAAAAAAACAACATACTTCTTCACTTCAAATACATCAATACGAAACAACCTTTCGTCACACAGTTCGCACAATCTTCCAGCTTTCACTCAATGCATGTAAATACATATTAAATTACATATTATTACCCAACTCACATATAGCAATTAACTCTAGTTCAGTGCTGGTAACGCTGTACGCGTTCCCCTTGGTAACAAGGGAGACCACCCTAAAAAAGAGTGATCCATCCCATAATATCAGACCGATGTCCGGTCCAACATCCGTATGCGTGCGCATACGCCGCCATTTGCATCATTCTCTCTCAGCGGTTCAACTGGACTGGACGCTCCTGATGTACGCTCCTGCTGTTTTCAGCTTTTCGCCAGAGGCTTTGGCTTCTCCCCTTGGTCGCCGCCTAACTTTACACCTGTACCTACGCTGTGTGGTGAGATCTTTCTGTTGTTGTTGTAGTTTTAGCGACGTTTTCGTCGCTCGTTTATACTAACCTTGTGAAATTTTTCTGAAATTTGTTTCTGTGAAATTTTTCATGAGTTGTTTGCTTTGGCGGAGGCTGCGCTCGTTGATAGCGCGAAACGGAAGCCTAGTTCGAAGCAGGTACCTGACGATACGCCTCCTTAGAGAAGCTCGAGGAGAGATAAGGGCGCGGGAAAGTCCGCGTCTTTATCGTCTGAGGCAACTTCCGTCAAGTCTCCCATGTTAGCAGACGTTCAAGCAACTTCCGGTTAGACTTGTTTACTTTCTGACAAGAGTAGTTTTTCTGGTGTAGCATCTACTGCTTCTGTTTCACCTGGTTGCCCTGGGTTAGCACCAGCTGATGTTGTATCTTTATTGTTGACGCTGAGCGCTCAGGTTTCGACGTTAGCGTCGGATTTATCTTCCACTCGGGAGGAGTTGTGTTCTCTTCCGGCGGGTGTTTCTGATGTTTTTTCTTTAGCCAAGATCCGGCAGTCTCCTGCGGCTCCCGCTTCGACTTCCGCTAAGCCCTCGGCGACCGTGACTAGGGCGGATGTCCATGCTTCTCAGGATGGGGTACCCTCTTGGTGTCTCTGCTGATTGTGTCGACACCAGTTCAAGGTATGTTTACACCGCGTGTAGCTAGGTTCTCTAGCGAAAGCGGTGTGCGAGCTCAGGGGGCTCTCTCGTGCGTTGGATGCCGTGATAGTTCTTATGAGCAGCGAAAGGACGAACGTATCCGTAGGTCTCTTGACGAGAATATCGGGGACCGTTTTAGTCCTCTTCCGCCCAGGGGGCAGGAAGTGGTCGGTTCTGCCGACGATAAATTGTCTGAAGTTCTGCCTCCTGGCTCTGAGTTTGAGCTCGAGTCGGAGGGTAGGGCGGATGACGGGGATGCCTTGAGAGACGGACCGCGGGTGTCCGTCTGTAGGTCAACCTCCTGCGTCTGGTTTCCAGCAGGACGGTGTGACTGAATAGGCCTCGGTGGCCTACCTGACTACGATGGCGAGCAGGAAGGCTAACCAGGGTGCGTCCATGGCGGTGGGCGACACCCAGCTTGCTTGCCGTTCTAGTTGTCCAGCGCAGTGACGTGGGCTAACGAAAATGGCATTTAAGTTTTTGGTGACTCTGGGGCTGACCATGGGTGTCATGCTGGGGTCACCTACCTGACTACGATGGCGAGCAGGAAGGTTAACGAGGGTGCGTCCATGGGATGGACGACACCCAGCTTATCTTGCCGTTCAAGTTGTCCAGCGCAGTGACGTGGTCGGCGGAAAACGGCATTTAAGTTCTGACCGGAAGGGGTGGTTGAGAGCAGGGCGTAACTGACTCCACCTCTTTCCGGTTCCGACTTCTGGAAGTTCGGAGGAACAGGATGTTCTCTTCAGCTTCCGGAGATCGTTGTCCATTGCCCTGGAGTTGGCAAATGGCCGCGTGTAGCAGGGTTCTCCGGTGAAAGTGGTGTACGTTCGCCCGGGGAATGTAGCACGCATTTTCGGGCTGGGCAACGTAAGCTTCCGCCCTGGGGGCAGGAAGTTGTTGGGCTGGGTGATTCTTGGATTGGCCATGCGAGTCTCTCTGGGGGTCACCTTCCTGACTTTGTCACCGAGTAGGAAGGTGATGTTTGGAGAGGTGTCCACGGTGGTGGATGACACTCAGCTTAACTTGCCGTTCAAGTTGTCCAGTGCAGTGACGTGGGCAGTGGAAGACGGCATTTAGGACTTGTCAGGAAGGGGTGGCTGAAGATTTTTTCACTTCATCCGCCCCTATCTTTGTTCGACGGCTTCCGGAGTTCGGAGGAACAGTAAGTTCACTTCCGCGACCGGGAATTGTCGTTCATTGCCCTGAAGATGGCATATGTCTTGTAGTTTTGACTTCCGCTTCCTCCCGGGGGGCAGGAAGTGAGCAGTAAGGCTGGTTCCTTGTTGGATAATTTAAGTCAAACAGGAAGGCAGCTTCCGGATTGCACGGTTGTGCTTGACGGCTGTTCAGATGAAGGTGCTTCCGCATTAACGATTAGCACTGAATTCAGGTTCCGTTTCAAGTTAGCAAGGGCGGTGGCGCTCGCAGCTGAAATGGTTCGAGGTTGAATGGAATCGTCCGGTGTGCTTCTATGCAACCGGTTGGTTCGCATGTTTACTAATCCACGGCCGGTTTCGCTTCCGCTTTTGCGGCTGCGTCTTCCGGTTACAGGATGGGATAGCGGCCTTCTACCGTTAACACTGTGGTGTTGGTGGTCGGCACTTTTCAGCTTTTGGCTTCCGGTTCCGTTATTGCGGGTCCTTTGCTGTTATACAGGCTGTATCCACTTCCTCTTCCAGTCTTCTAGCTGGCATGGGACAGGTGGATGGAGACCTGGTCATGAAGTTCCGGTGTTTGAAAATTTTCGCCTTATCGGGATGGGTGACTGGTTCTCATCATTTCGATGATCGTTATGATGCTTTTGAACAGGAGGAGGAAATGGGGAGGCTCTTACTTCACTTGTGTCGCTGTTCGCGGCAGTTCGTAGTGGTTTTGAGCTTTCTGAGGAGAATCTTTGGGTATCAAGCCCTTAGAGCCTCTGTCTGGGTCCTTTTGTGCTTGTGGATGTTTTCACAAGCGAGTCTTCTTTGTCACCACTTCCTTGGTGGACAACACTCAACTTTATACCTGCGGCGAGGGTGCTTTAGCTTGTGTCGTACGCTCAAGTAGCGTGTCACTCACAGAGCGCTTTCTGTAGGATTCGGTTAACTCCAGGCTTAAGAACTTAGGTCTCTTTTTGCGTTCTACGGAACCGCCCTCGGGTTTGGCAAACATCCATCTGGAGTTTGATAGCAAGGAGATACTGTCTGTGAGTTCAAGATCTCCTAGTTCGGATAGATAGTCGCATCTTTTCTTTATGATGGGCTCTTTTGAACTTGCTTTTTTCTCTCGCCTGGGCGGTTACGTTCTGATTGGCTATCTTTGTGGTCCTACAGGACGCAGATACAAAGGATGTTGCTTTGCCGTCTTTTACCTAAGAGTAAGCCTCTGCCTTTAAAGTTTTGTTCTTTTGGCGAGACTTTAATCTCTTTCTCGTTTGAAAGTTCTCTCTTTGAGTCCGCTTCTATGCACGTGGGGTTTTTCCTACTTAGAAAAGCTCACGGTAAAAGGGAAAGCGTTAGGCAGGCCTTGGCGGTTTTTTGTTTCTAAACGAAAAGCTTCAGGCTGGCTGTTGTCTATTTTAGCTTTGGCTCGATACCCTCGCTTTCACAGGGCTCTTTCTTAGATCTGTTCGGCGACCTTTTGGTCTCACAGACGGGTCTTTGCAATCTTGGTTCCCAGACCTCTTAAGGCTGGCAAGAAGGCATCTTTGCTTTCTCACATTCGTTTTACACGGATGTCTACTGTAGGAGTATCCTTGAGATGCTCAGGGGCTTCCGCCTCGACTCTGGATTTGGTTCAGAGTCTCTATAGGGTTTTTGGTTTTGTTCACTTGCCACTTAGACTGGCGTGGTTCTAAGTGCTTTTTTCTTACGGAAAGAACTCCTCTTCTTTCTGTTTTTTTGCAGGTGGCTATCCACCTTTCTTTTTGGGTTTCCGTTTTGTCTCCCATGTCTTATTTAAGACTTTATGAGTTTTCGGCACGTTGTTACGGCTTGGTGCAGCTTGGCTTTACCCTGTTTTCAAGGCTAGCCTGGCGATTTTTCACGGAAAACGGCCAAGCTTACTCTAGTAGCTTCTGTGAGAAGTGGGAGTAAGCGTGCTTTCTGGCTATTTTGAATAAAGACAGCTCTTTTAAGAAAGACTGATCTATGACTTGTGGGTTTTTCTTTGAAATTTTCTGGCATTTGAGCGGAAAATGGGGAAATCCAGCTTCGATTTGCATTTTCAATTCATGAAACAAGAGTTTGGCTCCTTTAGAGTCACGTTTAGCCAATTAAACTTTTCGAGGTTGGTAGATTTTTCTGACTCGCACGGATCTTGTTAGATCAGTGAATCAAAGGTCACTTTCCTGATCTTTCATCTCGGTCGTGATTTAACCTCGACATTTAAGCGGTAATGGGGGCAACCAGCTTCCAATTGCACTTTCAATTCTTGAAGCATGAGTGTGGTTCCTTTAGAGTCACGGTTAGCCAGTTTAACATCTCGAGTTTCGAGGATTTTTCTGTCTTTCACGGTTCTTGTTAGATCATTGAATCAAAGGGCATTTGACTTACCTTTCATCTCCGTTGTGATTTAACCTTGAACGGTTGAAAACGATGTTAAACACTGTATTATGGAGGGAAGAAGGTCTATCTACTCGGGTAGAGGTATGACGTTTTGTAGTCAACCTTACCTAGATGGACTGCTACACTGGATTCTTGCTCCTGGGGAGCTTGATGTGGTTATTTGTCTTGTGAGGACGCTCAGAAGGTACCTGTCACGGACTCGGCAATTGGTCAGAAAGTCAGAAGCTTTTATGATATCACTTATCACACCAGGTGTAAGGATATTGCGATAGGGACTTTAACCAAGTGAGTCTCCATGTTAGGGCAGTTTTGCCTTTCTCTATAGCTAGAACGTTTGAGGCAAGGGCATGGGCCTCCTCTTTGGCAGTCCTCCGGTCGGGCCTTTTTTTTGGCTGAAGTACTGGAGTCGGCTTACTGGCGGTCTGAGGAGGTTTTTATTAACTTCCACCTCAGAGACGTTTTGATTCTGGACGGCAGTTCCGCGTTACCTGTTATGGTAGTCGCAGGGCAGGTTCTAATATCATAATTTCTCTATATACCCGCCACCTATAGTAGCAATCTGCTATATGTGAGTTGGGTAATAATATGTAATTTAATCCAAAATTTTAATAATAAATTTTCATTTAATTAATATACTTACCCAACTCACATCGTTTAAACCCTCCCGCCTCCCCGCTGTGGTGGTATTGGGTTCTAAAAAAGTAGTGAGTTGGGCTTCGTTCGAATGATGCAAATGGCGGCGTATGCGCACGCATACGGATGTTGGACCGGACATCGGTCTGATATTATGGGATGGATCACTCTTTTTTAGGGTGGTCTCCCTTGTTACCAAGGGGAACGCGTACAGCGTTACCAGCACTGAACTAGAGTTAATTGCTATATGTGAGTTGGGTAAGTATATTAATTAAATGAAAATTTATTATTAAAATTTTGGATTATAACAATACTTTCTCAAATATAGATTAACGCACACAAGAAGGTACCGACAGACACTCACGAGTTCGAATCACGGCTCACTGCATGTCGCCAGTTCACTTCCTTGTCTCGCTGAATCCTCGTAGAATAATGAATTCAGATGCCAACACACACAGATGCCAACACACACCTTTCACTGAAGATGCCAACACACACCTTTCACTGAAGATGCCAACACACACCTTTCACTGAAGATGCCAACACACACCTTTCATGTTTCTCCCCGAGAAACCCTTCCGCCCTTAGCGGAAACAACCGTCGTCAGCTACGACCGGTATCGATGAAGACTCCACTCGTCTAGTCATCTGCGCCGATGTGGTCCCTTGCTCGCCCACCATCGTCCCGCGCTTCTCCCGTGTAAGGACCCTCCCTTACGCGCCATGGAAATCCCTCATGGAAACTCCTAAAGAATTTAACCAAGTCTTAATACAACATTCTCTAAAACCATCTCTTCTTCCAAACGTTCGTGTACCACTCATACATTCTCGTTCATTCCACGTTCACATTCCGTCAACATTCAATATCCAAACTAATACTTAATCTATGAATAACACTCCCCATACAAAGCATGACCGTCTTAACATAACATAAATGCGTAGCAATTATGTTCAAGAAATTCCCCATGAAAAACCGTGATACAATTACATCAAGAATTCTCTCAACGCTTCACACTAAGATTTGACGCACTTTGTATACACTAACCTTTACACTCCAGCTATGTATTCCAACGTCAATAATATACAACATAGTAAATTATTTACCTTAAGAGACCAGTCTCTTGAAAGAGTACTTGTTCCCAGAACAAGTCTGACACGCGCCGACAACCTTCCCGGTTGAAAATCTCAAACGCTGTGACGTTATTTACCCCTGACCAGCTACATGTCTCAAACACAGCTCATCTCAAGCTAAAGCCAGTTTTGCGTGAAACACACGAAACACGTGAATAACGCCAGTCCGGTCAGCTACACGTCGCCTCTACAACATTTAGGGAGGTTAAAAACACGACGTGGTTTCACCTCACAAATATGCTACTCACATCTTTGTGACACATGCCCCCCCCGGAAAATTTTGAAAAAAAGGATGCAAAATGGTGCAATCTGGTGCATTCTGAGGATGATCATTACCAGTTTCAGGCAGCAGATTTTGTCACTGATTAATACCCAAAAAATTGAAACTCAACCCAAAAAAACACAAAAAAATATTTTTATTTTTTGGCTGGGGGGGGTTTCCGGAAACCCCAGAACCCCCCCCCCCTCGTCCGCCCCTGATGCTGGAATAAGGACATAAGTAGATCATACATGCACACATAATTATGCACACACACATCACATGCACACACACACACACAGAAAACATGAGTTTGTGTGTCATCCCATCATGGCTAAACAGAGATCCATGCCTGTAATAAACTGTTGTACATTCTTTATTTCCTTTTCTCTGAAGAAAACAAAGAAGAGTAAAAGATGATGGCAGGAATCGCAGCAAAAGAGATAATGAGGCTGCTGGTACGTCATCAACCCATCAACAGGATTTAGATGCGGATGCAGAGGCTTCTGATATTGAATTCGAAGCTTCATCAGATGAAGAGGAAGACTTGAGTAAGTAGAGAATGGCAGTTTGGAGCTTTTGTATAGTTAGAATGGGTACAATAGCCTCGTGGTGAACGATTCGGGGTTCGAATCCCAGCTGTGCATGGTGGGTTAAAAGTTAACTTAAGGGTGTAGCTTTTGCTGATCTGCAAGATCAAGTTATGTGCAGGCCTGGTAGTGCCTTATCCCCCTTTGTGTGTACACAAGACTAAGTACGCAATGTAAAGATCCTGTCAGAGTTTGATGGGTTATAGGAATGCAAAAACACCCAACAAGCATCCCCTGCAAACAGTATGGCTGCGTAAGGAGGGGGAGGGGGGGGGGGAAATTTGAACCCACGACCTTCCACTTGGGAGGCCTGTGTCTTATGTCTCTAGGCCATTTCGCCAGTCATCTGATGCTACCAAACTGAGCTATCTTTTTAAACCTTAAAGATGTTATCTCGTATACTTTGTCTCCAAAATGCGCAGAGAAAAACAATGTGGAACAGATCGACTCCTAATGTTTCAAAATCAACAATATTTGTCAGAGATGAAACATTCCCTAAACTAACCACTCTTTGGTTTTTTTCATTCCAAAATGTGTGACCATAATAAAGTTGGACTGACCTCCAGATTCCTTGTCCCAGGTTTGCAGAAAAGGGTGCCCTTCAAGGCCACAGACTTTCAGAAACGCCGGAGTCTGGCCCTGTCATCCCGAAATGCACGCCGACGTCCAGGGGGACGCAAGAAATGGACAGAGCGTGAGGAGCACGACTTCTACAAGGCTGTGCAGCGCCACGGGGTGGGGCGGTGGGCACAGATCCGCTCAGAGCTGCGGACACAGCGCACCAATGTGCACCTGAAAGACAAGTGGCGCACGATCGCTAATACCAATTATGACAAGCTTTGCCAAATGTATGGACCAGTGGAGAACGAGTAGGGTGCAGAACAGTGTGTTTGTGTGTGTGTTGTTTGTGTGTGTGTGTGTGTGTGTGTGAGAATGTATGGATCGATGGGAGTGCATGAAGAGTAGGGTGCAGAACAGTGTTTGTGTTGTGTGTAAATGTGTGCGTGTGATAAGTTCTGGTGATCTTTGTAAACCTATGTGGCATTTTGTCCTGTGTTGCTGTGGGCACAAAATATGTTACGCCAGTGTGTGTGTGCGTGCGTGTGTGAAATAACGGTGACTTTAGTTGATTTAAACCTGTGTTGCTCTCGGCGTTCTGTTTTTGAGGGAAGAGAATCTGTATCGCCATTGTGTGTGTGAAATTATGGTGACCTTTGGACATTTCAGCTTGTGTGGCTTTTAGTCTTGCGATTTTGTGGTAACAGAATCTCTGATGCTGGTTACAAAGATCTGTGTGGAATGTACAGACCTGAAAAATACATATTGTCATTTGGTGTTCAATACAATCTGCAATAGACGAATTGCGGAAATAACTCTGTCGGGTTTGTATGGGTTGTGAAAATGTGAATACCCTACATACGTGAGAGAGACACCTGTGAGATAATAATTGTTCAAATCACACGTGTGTATATCATGTAAATGAGGTCATGTCAAGCAAGTCTGGCAGGGACCTGTTTTTCCACTGCTTATGATGCCAAAGTCACCGAGACAAACGTCATTATAGAAACAAAAATTGCGCTCGCTAATTACCCTCGATGAATCTTTAGAACTAACACGTCACGCCACACTTTCAGAGTGACGTTTCTTTGCTTTGACGTAATAGATTGCACGAGGCTTTAGAAGAGATCGAGGTTCCAAAACAAGCGTCTTCAATTTAGCTGCCTCGTCTGCAAGACATTTTCAGTAAAATACACGTAAGTACAGTATGTAGGATAAACAGAATGCTACATGGCTTGCTGTGTCGTACCAGATTTACACTCGTTGCTTTTTCAAATAGTGAACAGCTCGCTTTCGCTCGCAGTTCAATATTTAAAAAAACAACTCGTGTAAATCTGGTACGACACAGCAAGCCATGTAGTATTCTCTATATACCCTTGCTTTTGATGAGACAAATGACCCACACACGCATGCTACTGTCCATGTGTTTCATACACGCGAGTGACTGGCCTTTAATGTCACATGTGAAAGGGACAATTTCCCTTGTGATACTATAGGCCAGTCACTAGCGTGGGGTCTATCTGAAACGCGTGGACAGAAGCATGTGTGAATTATTTGTCTCACTAAAAGCAAGGGAATTCACTCTTTCATAACCAATACAAACCCAACAGAGATATTTCCGAACATGATATATTTTACAGGTACAAAATGTTTTGGCTTAAACAACCTGGTCACTTTTCATTACTTTTGTGTTGTAGAATCCTAGTGTTCCGCTGATGGCTAGATTGTTCATTATCACAAGCTATCGATGATTACTGGAACTGGAGAGAATTCTGTCTGTTTTGTACAGATTTCTGTATCAGAAATTGATTTTGGGGGGATATAAATAGAAGTGATGTGGATTCGATGTGTTATTTTGTTTGTTTCTTCACTTTGCATTCAATGTGAGCTCCCACCCATGATTTTGTTTCTTAACCCCTTCACTGCCACAGTATAACAGCATTTTGGTATTGCTGTGCGCCAGGGCAAATTTCGCTTTCTTCAGTAGGTTCACTAATCTGTTCACTGCTCAATCATTTATTGAGATATCTCTTAGATCTTGGGCATGTGGTTTGCTTACACCCTTGGCTATTATATGATATCATGACCATTGGACTTTGTTTGTGATTGTTATAGTAAAAATCGATATAATGACCATTTTTGTCAAAAATTACAGTTTCCAAACTTTTACACACACACTGCAGCACGTAAAACTGGTGTCAAACATCAGGTACTCACATTACAGCCCATAACAGTATTCTTCTGTGTGGTAATCCATAATCACTTCTTGTAGAGCTTCCAGAACACTGTATCATTTGAAAACAGGTCTACGAGTTGATGTCCGACTTTCGGCCGCCATTTTGAATCTTATAGATCGGAAAAAAACTTATAAAAACGTTTTCCCCACGTGGAACTAACTTATCCGAACGGTCTATGGGAAAAAAACTGTGTTTAGAACCCCTTCAAGTACTTGGACAGTGGTTACCTCCCATTTAGTTTTCAGAAATGTTTGAAATTTCGCCGACACAAATCCCACGTATGAGATACGGTTATGGGCGTACGACAAACCAAAAATGACCACGTATTACACACAGGGTGGGCAGTGAAGGGGTTAAGATGGCAAAAGGGGGGGGGGGGGGGGGAGGAGGGGAGATGAGGTGTAAATATGGGTCATTTTCCAGAGCTGCGTACCAGTGGAAACCATGTTACAAAGGTGATATTTCTTTACTTAACTCAATAACTGAGACATTTTAACCATACAAATTGATTTCTTTGATACATACTGGTTCTATATACATGTATATCCTTGGCCTGCAGAGAAAGAATAGGGAATACTTGCACATTTTGTTTGTCTACGTGACGGGCGGAGCGGCGTCGGCCTCCTAATCGGGAGGTCGTGAGTTGGAATCCCGGTCGCTGCCGCCTGGTGGGTTAAGAGTGGAGATTTTTCTGATCTCCCAGGTCAACTTATGTGCAGACCTGCTAGTGACTTAACCCCCTTCGTGTGTACACGCAAGCACAAGACCAAGTGCGCACGGAAAAGATCCTGTAATCCATGTCAGAGTTCGGTGGGTTATAGAAACACGAAAATACCCAGCATGCCTCCCCCGAACTCGGCGTATGCGGGGTAAAAACGATCATACACGTAAAAATCCACTCGTGCTAAAAACATGAGTGAACGTGGGAGTCGAAGCCCATGAACGAAGAAGAAGTTTGTCTACGTTCAGTAAATTACAAGGGTTTCATAGTACATCACCTTCGTAACATATGAAAACTAAAAGTTGTGACATGGATTTGAATACTAATTAACAATTAGAAAAAAAAGACAAAAATATATACTGTTTTTTGAGTCACTTGAGAAAAAGTGACTCTATGTAATCGGTCAGTGTTAGTCTGTCCGGCCGGCCGTCCGTCCGGCCGGCCAGCCGTAGACACCACCTTAACGTTGGACTTTTCTCGGAAACTATCAAAGCGATCCGGCTCATATTTTGTTTAGTCGTGACCTCCAATGACCTCTACACTTTAACGATGGTTTCGTTGACCTTTGACCTTTTTCAAGGTCACAGGTCAGCGTCAAAGGAAAAATTAGACATTTTATATCTTTGACAAAGTTCATCGGATGTGATTGAAACTTTGTAGGATTATTCTTTACATCAAAGTATTTACATCTGTAGCCTTTTACGAACGTTATCAGAAAAACAAGGGAGATAACTAGCCTTTTCTGTTCGGCAACACACAACTTAACGTTGGGCTTTTCTCGGAAACTATAAAAGTGACCGGGCTCAAATTTTATGTGAACGTGACTCCCAGTGACCTCTACACTTTGACATCTGCTTTGGTGACCTTTGACCTTTTTCAAGGTCACAGGTATGTCTTGAAGGAAAAAAATTGAAATATCATATCTCTGAAACTATTCATCGGATTTGATTCAAACTTTATAGGATTATTCTTTACATCAAATTATTTACATCTGTATTGTGTTGTGAATAGCAATTTCTTCCTGTCCATCTGATGCCTCATATAATATTCAGAACTGCGAAAGTGACTCGATCGAGCGTTTGCTCTTCTTGTTGTTGCATGTTTTCATAATTACCTTACCGGAGTATTCCTGAAAAACTTGTCAGTAAAACATTGAAAGAAGCATTTGTTTTGGTAAACTTAATTAACGGTGCGTCGGACGTGTGTGAAGCATGTTTGAATCATGGATGTTCAAATGCTGTGTTGAGTACGCTCATTTTTCTGAAAATATACCAAGTTCGTTTGAGATTTCTCCAAGTGCAAAAGAGGGGTTCCCAGGTCTGGTTATAATCATTTAAAGGACTCTGAAGAATAACTCACATGTGTGTGAATGAGTGGTGTAAGGTGCGTGTGTACATCAAACCAATCATTGTCAAATGTTCAGTTTACATTCATTTATATGCATGATTATTTGTTAGTCACTCGTGCATGTTATCACTCTGGCCATGTAACATAAGCGTTTGCTCAAGTTTGTGCCCCAATTGTTTTTTCTTTTTATTATTAGTCTGTCATGATACAGTTGAATAACATCTTGTTTTAACTAATCACTTGTGCAAATTTCTTTCGAAAATACTATGACACATAATTGTTGCTGAAAAAAGAAATACATCTGCAGAACAAAAGTGACCTTGTTAATTTTTAAAAGTCAAGCTCATGCTTTGTGATGTTATTTGGAGGCTGCTGGTTTGCTTTTTTTTTTTTTTTTAATGTGAATGCTTTTTCTGTTTTTGTGCATGCTTGTGTAAAGAAAATTCTGGAAGGTAGATTTCTTTATGATTCTTGAAATTGTTTTGGTTTGAGAATGTGATCCAAGAGCCTTTTACATTTGTCAGCATCTATAAATAATGTAATTTGTGTGGTGCTTTTTACATTTAGTCAAGTTTTGACTAAATGTTTCAACATAGATGGGGAATCGAACGAGGGTCGTGGTGTATATGTGTGTGTGTGTGTGTGTGTGTGTGTGTGTGTGTGTATAGAACGATTCAGAGAAAACTACTGGACCGATCTTCATGAAACTTTACATGAGAGTTGCTGAGTATGATATCCCCGGAAGTTTTTTTCCTTTTTTTGGATAAATGTCTTTGATGACGTCATATCCGGTATATCCGGCTTTATATTTAAATTCAAAACAAGCTCAGAAAGTTAAAAAGAACAGATACAGAAAAGCGTGCTATCCTGCTCAGCGCAACCACTACCGCACTATTCTGGCTAGTCAATTTCACTGCGTTTGCACGAGCGGTGGACTGACGATGCTACGAATATACGGTCTTGGTGAGAGAAAAAATGCAGTGCGTTCAGTTTCATTGTGTGAGTACGACAGCTTGACTAAATGTTGTATTTTCGCCTTACGCGACTTGTTATTATTGTCAATGTGCATGTTTGTGCCATTTCAATGTTCTTTTAATGAATGCAAAAAGTGTTCTCTTTTGGCTACATGTAATGTTAATTTTTGTCTCTTCTGAAGAGGCATGAGAGATTTTTTAAAATTTTTAATAATTATTGTCAATCTGCATATCTGTGTCATTTCAATGTCTTTCAATAAATGCAAATAATATTCTCTTGGCTAATATTTGACTCATTGTCTCCCAGGTATGGATATATCCGTACCAACTCATATGGCTCTATCTGACCAGGTACGGATATCCGCTCAGACTGTTAGCTTCAGTCGCTTCCTGTAACGTCCATCTAACGCCTGCATTCCAGCGTGTTTATACACATTTACTACACAGTTACTACAATTCTGAGTGACCTGCTGCAGCACAGCTGGTCTCGGCTAAAAAAAAAACTTGGTCAACATAGGTGGGGTACAAAGTGTTAAAAAAAATTGTGTGTGTGTGTGAAGAAGTATGAGATTTTTTTTAACGATTGTTCAGAAACATAAGAAGGTATCAGGAGAATACCGATTTGTACAAAACGGAGCTGTTTGGGAATGCTGTTGCAGATTTGTCTGTACATGTTCTGGTGCGCCCATAACTTTGTAGCATGCCAACACACAGTTTGGTGCAGTTCACATATGTGACCCTCCACCACGAAACTCCCGCAGTGGGGCACTGCGGTTATGAAATTAAAGGCCCCTCCTGTTTTTGGAACCGCAGGAGCTTTCTAGTTTGCTGTTAGGTAGAATTTTGGTTCCTCTTTCCTGTCATGCTCTCTTTTTCTTCATGAATTCTTTTCTAATTTCTGCCTTCTTGCTCATTCACCTGTATTTTTTCCAAAAATCTCTTCTCTTGCCGCTTGTCTCGCGATTCATGTATAGTTTAATCTGTTAGTGTTCTGATGTAAGTCCAGCAGTAGATAGGTTAAGCCTATTTTAACATACTGGAAACTGGTAATCTTCCAGTAGGTATTAATTTAGTTTTACTAAAGCCTGCTGGGACACAAGTAATGGGTTAGTGCATTTGTAAACAGGAATCGCTTGACAAGTGGCCCCCTTCATCCCCCCCTTCCTCGTCCTGATATGGCTCTGCGTAGTCGGCTGGACGCTAAGCAACAAATAAACAAACAAACAAACCACGAAACGAGTCGCATGTCACCTTTGCATGATTTTCTTATTTTTACATTTTCCTAAAGAGGTTTTTATGCTCTATCCAGTGGTGAAAATTGTTTTAGAAAAGAGCAACAACTTTTCGAGTTATAAGCCTGTGACTAAGGTGACCCTCACACTGTTACCAGACACCCCCCTGGACTTACATTAAGCCTAGCGCAGAACCGCGCGAGGTGACATGCGACTCATTCCGTGGTGGAGGGTCACATATTAGATGGACACAAAACTGAGTTTCATTGCAAATCAACACAAAACTTTGATTGTAGACCTGACAAAGTTTCCTTCTAAAAGCGCAGGTTGTGGAATTTTTATTTATTTATCTGAATGTGTAAAGCTATTTTGTGGTGATAAATAAGTTGTTGGGTACGTGTACTGAAATCAACATCTTTAAAAAAAAAAGAAAAAAGATTGGATGCCTGAATAAAGCCCAGGTCCCACTGTAACGAAATTTGACGGCAAACTACAAAGATTTGGGATTCGTGGAGAAAATCACCGAGGTCGTTGTTCTTGTTCGGCAAATAATCGTTGTGCATCGCAGAGATCATGGAGTCGCAACGACTGTTTTGAAATGTTCAAAACAGTCGTAGTGCCGCAATGAATTGATGACATTCGTTGTATGTTGTGTATTCGTTGTTATTCCTTCTTGTTCTTTGTGCGTCGTACTGCGTCGTTCTGGCTATCGCCGCTCTCCGTTGTGATTCGTATACAATTCTCCATGATCTCAGTCTTGGACAGTCTGTCCCACTGTGACGAATTTTGACGGAGAACTACAACAATATGGGATTCGTGGAGTAAATCACCGAGGTCGTGGTTCGTATTCGTTCTTGGTCGGCCGATTTTTCGCAATCATTCGGGGCAAATATCGTTGTGGCAAAATTGTAGTGACTCGTGGTTCGCCAAAATAATCGTGATAGTGGGACCTTAGCTTTAGCAAAACTGGATTGTGGATTGATTTGCAATCCGAAGAACTGGAAATGCCTAGAGTTTAGAACTCTGCAGTGAATGTCAAACTGTTTTTACAAAAGTAGTTTTCGCTGCAAAATTTTAATTAGGAGACAAGATATATGCACACCTCCAATGTTAAGATTTAAAAAAGTTTTATTTAAAAAGAGCGAGAATGAGCTCTGGATGAGAAACCAACAAATATTTACAAAGAAAACACGTGATCAGAAAGAATTATACACACAAAAGTTAGGCAGAGAACATGTACTAATGGAAAAAATCTAAGAAAAGCAAGAAAGTAAGGCAGAGAACGTGTACTTTGAAAGGGAAGTAAGCGTAATCAAGAACATTTTCCTAACTACTGAGTTACACGATTACTTACACGAGTTGCTTCCCTTTGACCACAGCGCTTTCATTACGAAGGCGCTCAAACCCGACCAGACGCCGGTGACCATACCTTTAAGTGTGCCGAATGTGCATAATTATTATGATACAGATACCAGAGTGTTCAATAGTCCGGTACGGGTATTGTCCGTGGCAGTAACATCGATTTTCCTCACAAAAAAGCATATTGTCCTCGGTATCGACTGATTCGCTCCTGCATCTATCGGTATTTGAAATTATACCGAGTTCCATTGACCTTTTAAAGAGTCGAAAAATGAAACAACAAAATCGAATTAGTTTTCATCATTGCTCGGGCAGGGCAGCAGAAGCCTTGATCAGGCCCCGCGGCCGCGTGAACTGACTGATTATTTTTTTCATTTCATTTTCATTTTCATTTTTGACTCACATGCGAAGCAAAAGTGAGTCTATGTACTCACCCGAGTCGTCCGTCCGTCCGTCCGGACGTCCGGACGTCCGTCCGGAAAACTTTAACGTTGGATATTTCTTGGACACTATTCAGTCTATCAGTACCAAATTTGGCAAGATGGTGTATGATGACAAGGCCCCAAAAAACATACATAGCATCTTGACCTTGCTTCAAGGTCAAGGTCGCAGGGGCCATAAATGTTGCCTAAAAAACAGCTATTTTTCACATTTTTCCCATTTTCTCTGAAGTTTTTGAGATTCAATACCTCACCTATATATGATATATAGGGCAAAGTAAGCCCCATCTTTTGATACCAGTTTGGTTTACCTTGCTTCAAGGTCAAGGTCACAGGAGTTCTTCAAAGTTGGATTGTATACATATTTTGAAGTGACCTTGACCCTGAACTATGGAAGATAACTGTTTCAAACTTAAAAATTATGTGGGGCACATGTTATGCTTTCATCATGAGACACATTTGGTCACATATGATCAAGGTCAAGGTCACTTTGACCCTTATGAAATGTGACCAAAATAAGGTAGTGAACCACTAAAAGTGACCATATCTCATGGTAGAAAGAGCCAATAAGCACCATTGTACTTCCTATGTCTTGAATTAACAGCTTTGTGTTGCATGACCTTGGATCAAGGTCAAGGTCAAGGTCACATGTATTTTGGTAGGAAAAATGTGTAAAGCAGTTCTTAGTGTATGATGTCATTGCTAGGTTTAGTTATTTGACCTTGACCCTGAAGGTCAAGGTCATGTAAAGGTCAAGGTCAAGCATGTGAGTCGTATGGGCTTTGCCCTTCTTGTTTTCATTTCATTTTCATTACTTTATTGTCCCATCGCTGGGAAAGTCAGGTCGCTTCCTCCCAGTGGAAAGCTAGCAGCAACGGAGTCGTGCTACCCAGGTGTCTGCGTGTTTAGGTGTATTCAGCCACCTGCACTTATGGCAGAATGACCAAGGTCTTTTACGTGCCATTGTGGTGACACGGGGGTGGGACATGGCTTCCGTCTCTGGGTCTGCACATAAAGTTGACCCGTGTCCGTCCCGGCCCGGATTCGAACCTGCGACCTTCCGATCACAAGTCCAATGCTCTACCAACTGAGCTACCGATGCTCTACCAACTGATTACGTCAGTCCAGAGACATACATTGTGTCTCTGGTCAGTCAAACGCCTGCTTGAAAGTCTATGATTTGTTTCGACGAAAGAGAGAATTCTGTCTACTGTATTTGGGGTCGTTTACTACGTGAAGACATTGTGTTTTATGACGTAAAAATTGTGAACAGTGTTATTTGGGTCCATGTTGGTTGGCATACGGGCCGCCGTACATAGCCCCAGAACGTGATCACGGCCGGGAAATCTGGCAGTGTTGATTACATTGGCGGGAGATGCGAACTGACAAACCACATAGCCTACACTTTCGTTTGGCTCGCAACGCTAGACTCAGAGGTATGTGTAGTCTCTGTGGGATAAGTTAGTTACATGTTCTGACGGTTAATATTCTTATATGTGACGAAAAGACAAATCGTTGCTTTGAATTATAGTGCTCTGAGCGGAGCAGCATCTTTAAAGTAGCCCACTTCATGCCGGTGTCACGAACTGAAAACTCTGTGTTAGGAAACGCTACCGTTGCTGAGCTTTGGTTCAGTTTTGTGTGTTGCATGTAGTTGACTTATTTGTACTTTGTGGGAAAGTATCGATATTATATTTTGTAAACATAATATTTATGCGTGGACGAGAATGCAGGTGAACTTTCTAGTCCTGTCAAAACAAGTTGTTTACCATGCTGTTTTAGTCGTGAGTTCGTGGCGTTCGTTCGGATTAAGTGTGTCGGCGCTTTTGATGTACGTCAGAGAGAATGTCGCTAGTTTAGTCCATGCACGGCTCGTATAATGTAGTTGTATCGTGTTCGGTCTGGAATATTCTCGAGATTGAGTATTTACTATATATGCCAGCGCGATTTGAATGTTAAAAAAAAAGCTTCTATTTGAGTTCTGCTACATTGTGCAGTTGTATGTATTGAATGCTGAATAAATCCTCGAACTCAATTTGACGAGTTGTTTTCTGTTGCTGCGAAGACGGGCGACGTAGAATAAAAGAACACAACTATACGACGTTTGAGAACTTGTGGCAATCTCAAGTGTCGTGTAACAATTGGGGGCCAAGCCGGGATCTACGTTTAACGCCAAGGGTTTTCCAGTAACAAGGACTAGTGTCAAGACAGTCACAGGAGGTAGCCATCAATCGGGTGTATCCTGAGGGATCAGTATTGAGACTACGGAACCGTGGATTCGGTGTGACTGGTGAAGAGTTTGGTAATCGCCGCAGCTCGGTACGGTGAGCGACGCCGGAGTGTATCGGGATTACAGAGGTTAGCTGCCGTTTGGACGAGACGGACTTCGTCGCGGAGCTAGTGCATTAATACTACGAAATACGACTGAGGTACGTCGCGTACGTATCGTGAGCAGAGTGCGCCGTCACGTTAGACGAGGAGGGTGGCAGCCTGCGTCTACGAAGGTGAACAGTGACGAGAGAAGAAAAAGAAAGACAAGCGCAGCGTGAGCGAGAAGAAAAAGAAAGACAAGCGCATCGTGAAGAAAGACAAGCGCAGCGTGAGCGTGAAGAACGACAAGCGCAGCGTGAGCGTGAAGAAAGAGAAAGAGAAGCACAGCGTGAAGAAAGGAAAATGGAGCTGAAACGCGTAGAGCTCCAGATAGAAATGGAGACCAAGCGCTTAGAGCTTCAGACAGAAATGGTGCGTGTTCAAAATGAGCACGCGGCACCACGCCAAAGAGATAACCAGCAGCAAATGCTACACAGGGCACCGAAACTTCCAGCATTCGCTGACGGGAAGGACCAGATCGACTGCTACCTTGCAAGATTCGAGAGGTTCGCTGAGAGTGCTAGATGGCAGCGCGACGACTGGGCGATTCAACTCAGCGCACATTTGACTGGGGCAGCACTTGAGGTCTACACTAGACTCTCAAACGATGACGCCAGAGACTGATGTACTGAAGGAAGCTCTGTTGCGTTGCTACAACTTCACTGAAAGGGGCTACCGTCAACGCTTCCGCGAATGCCAGCCATTGTCTGGAGAGACACCGAGCCAGTTTGTGGAGCGCCTGTCGTCATACCTGCAGAAGTGGGTGGAGTTATCAGGTGAAGAGCAGTCATACGAGAGTCTGCGGGACTTGATCGTGAAGGAGCAGTTCCTTAATGCCTGCCCGAAGGACCTGGCGACCCGCTTGGAAGAGCAAAAACTGCAGGGTTTGAAGGACATTACTGATGCTGCTGAGCGTTATCTCATTGCTCATGGAAGGACCCTGGGGACGTCAAAGTCATCAAAACCTTTCCAGAAGAGCGGGAACCAGGGAAACCAACCTGCCAAGGGACAAACTGAGTCCGCACCATCATCCAATGAAGGGCAGAACATAACGTGTTTCCATTGCAATGCCAAGGGCCACCGAGTCGCCAACTGTCCCCAAAAGAAAAATAACGGACATGTCAATGACAAAGCGCAAGAACATCGACGGAGATATTACGACAACAAGAGGCAAACGAGTGGCTCGAACCAACAAGTATGTGCGAGCAGCGTCATACTTCCAAGGGCTGCCGAGCAAGTGGCTACACCATCGGACGTGGAAGAATGTATTTCTGATGGCCAGCTTCTACTCACCAATGGCAAGTCAATCTCTGTCGTCGCCAGCGCAGCTGTGTCAGTGTCGAACATGCCCGTGTCGAAGGGATTTGTTGAGAAGCAGGAAGTGACTGTTCTCAGAGATTCGGGCTGCAATGGGGTCATCGTCAAAGAGGATCTGGTGCCAACAGAGAAGTTCACTGGTGACTTCAAGTGGACGCTCATGGCTGACAGCAAATGCGTGAAGGCACCAGTGGTAAAAATCCAGATCGATACTCCATACTTCACCGGAGAAGTTGAGGCCGTCTGCCTGAAGAAGCCCTTGTACGATCTATTAATTGGGAACATTGGGGGTGCGAGACGTCCTGATGACCCTGATGTCGAATGGAGAATGGGCGCAGCTCAGCCTGCTGTTGAGGAGGAAGACCCACTGCCATTCGCGAATGAAGATATCAGCGAACTGTTACGAGATGACAGAGCAACTGTGCATCGCCGCGACCAGCCGCAGGTTGTAAGCGCTGTGACGACCAGAGCCCAGGCGAAGAAGGACAAAACAACTACGCCACTCAGGGTCACCAACAGTTCTGCAACTGCTGTCGTGGACAGGGATCAGCTGATTCAGCTACAGGAAGCTGATTTGACCTTGACAAAGTACAGGAGTCGTCCTGTCAAGGAGATGACTAAGGGCGAAGGCACTGTGCACTTTGAAGTAAAGGCCAAGATCCTGTACAGAGTGTTCCAGCACCCGAGAGTCAACGGTGGGAAGCCATTACGTCAAGTTCTGGTGCCTCAACCACTTAGGCGCCAGGTGATGGAGGTGGCCCACGACTCTATTATGGGAGGTCACCTGGGTGTCAAGAAGACATCGGACAGAATCCAGGCTGCGTTTTACTGGCCAGGACTGCATGCAGATGTGACTCGATTCTGCCGATCGTGCGATATTTGCCAGAAAACCATACCTCGAGGAAGGGTCCCGAAAGTGCCGTTGCAGAAGATGCCTTTGATCGACCGACCTTTCAAGAGGGTGGCCATTGACCTCATCGGCGAGATAAAACCGCCAAGTGAAGAGGGTCATCGTTGGGTACTGACCCTGGTAGACTATGCAACCAGGTACCCAGAAGCCGTGCCTCTGAAGAAAATTGACACCGAGACTGTTGCCGAGGCACTTGTGGACATTTTCAGCAGAATTGGGGTTCCTGAAGAGATCCTCACAGACCTGGGGACACAGTTTGTCTCTGAATGCATGGAAGAGGTCAACAGGCTGCTGAGCATTCGTCACTTGACTACGACAGCTTATCACCCGATGTGCAATGGGCTGGTCGAAAAATTCAATGCGACGCTGAAGTCCACGCTGAAGAAACTATGCAGTGAGCAGCCAAGGCAGTGGCATCGCTACATCAATGCCTTGCTATTTGCATACAGGGAGGTGCCACAAGAGTCCACTGGATTCTCCCCGTTCGAGCTGATGTACGGGCGGACCGTGAGAGGCCCGATGCAGATACTAAAGGAATTGTGGACGAAAGATGTGGACACACCTGAAGTGAAGAACAGTTACCAGTACGTGTTCGAGTTGCGAGAGAAACTGGAGGAGACTCTCGAGATTGCGAGAGAAAACTTGAGAAAGTCTCAGGATAGTGGAAAGCACTACTACGACCGCAAAGCCGTAAACAGGAAGTTTACACCAGGTAACAAAGTGCTGATACTGCTTCCCACTGATCACAACAAACTACTGATGCAGTGGAAAGGCCCATACGAGGTTGAGGCCGTGGTAGGGATCAACGACTACAAGGTGAATGTCGGCAAGAAGTCCAAGATCTACCACGCTAACCTCCTGAAACTGTATGTGGAGAGACCTCCGGAAGCAGTACAGGTCGCAGCAAGTGTGGAAGAACCAGCCGAACTAGACGAGTTCGACGGTGAGGAACTACTGGAGTTGGGAGACCTCCACAAGAAAGAGGGAGTGGATGACGTCAAGTTAGGACCTGACCTGACAGAAGACCAGCAGAAGGAGCTGCATGATTTTATGGGTGACTTCACCCATAGGTTCTCTGATGTTCCAGGCTCTACGTCCTTGGTCGAACATGAAGTCCACCTCACATCTGACGTTCCTGTTCGCTCAAAACCATACCCTATCCCGTTTCAGGCTCGGGAATCCTTGAAGAAGGACATCGACAACATGTTGAAGATGGGGGTCATCCGTGAATCATCATCCCCTTACTCATCTCCCGTTGTTGTTGTCAAGAAGAAAGACGGCACAAACAGGGTATGCATTGACTTCAGGAAAGTGAATAAGATCACCGTGTTTGACCCTGAACCAATGCCGACGGCGGCTGATCTGTTCCGACGGTTGACTGGCAGTAAGATCTTCTCAAAGATCGATCTCAGCAAGGGATATTGGCAGATTCCTGTGCGCGAAGAGGACATACCAAAGACCGCCTTTGCAACTCCAGACGGAACGTATGAGTGCCTGCGGATGCCTTTTGGCATGGTGAACAGTGGTGCTACCCTTAAGAGGGGAATGCGAAAAATGCTCAAAGGAATGAAGAATGTTGTGTACTACTGGGATGATCTGCTAGTCCACACGGAGACCTTTGCAGAGCATCTGGAGACTTTGAGGGAACTGTTTTCCCGCCTGACAAAAGCTAATCTGACCGTGAGACCCAGCAAGTGCATTTTGGGGACCGACAACGTTGACTTCATAGGTCATTCACTGAAGGAAGGTCAAAAGGGGCTTTTGTTGGAAAACGTCACCAAGATCCTCAATGCGCCACGTCCTGAAACCAAGAAGCAGGTGCGATCCTTCCTTGGATTGGCTGGATACTACAGAGAGTTCATTCCAAACTTCGCCGCCATAACGGCGCCTTTGTCGGACATGACCCGAAAAGGATGCCCCAACCGAATACTCTGGGGACCAGCTCAGGAGAAGGCATACCAGACCGTGCGCGACCTGATGTCACGAGACCCGGTGCTACGCCTTCCTGATACCGCCAAAGAGTTCATCTTGCGTACAGACGCATCGGACGAAGGGATCGGCGCCATGCTGATGCAAGAGCATGGAGGTAAACCGTTTCCGGTCAGCTATGCCAGCAAGAAGCTGTCAGGAGCCGAGAAGAACTACTCGACCATGGAGAAAGAGTGTTTAGCCATCGTGTGGGGAATCAAGAAATTTGAACTCTACCTCCAAGGGGTGAAATTCGTGCTTCAGACTGATCACAAACCCCTCACCTACCTGAACTCTGCGAAGTTTGTGAATAATCGTATCATGAGGTGGGTGATGTACTTGCAGAACTTTGATATGCGAGTGGAATCGATCAAAGGTTCAGACAATGTTGGAGCAGATTTTCTCAGCCGAGTATGTGAGTAAAACTGTGTTCATTCTCCAACAGACTAATGTACATACCTGGATTTCAATCTGTTATGTATACATAATATGTGTACAGGTAGCGTTTCAATGATTGAAAGAAATTAGGTAAATTTCTTCTGGTGTTGGGGGTAATGTTAGGAAACGCTACCGTTGCTGAGCTTTGGTTCAGTTTTGTGTGTTGCATGTAGTTGACTTATTTGTACTTTGTGGGAAAGTATCGATATTATATTTTGTAAACATAATATTTATGCGTGGACGAGAATGCAGGTGAACTTTCTAGTCCTGTCAAAACAAGTTGTTTACCATGCTGTTTTAGTCGTGAGTTCGTGGCGTTCGTTCGGATTAAGTGTGTCGGCGCTTTTGATGTACGTCAGAGAGAATGTCGCTAGTTTAGTCCATGCACGGCTCGTATAATGTAGTTGTATCGTGTTCGGTCTGGAATATTCTCGAGATTGAGTATTTACTATATATGCCAGCGCGATTTGAATGTTAAAAAAAAGCTTCTATTTGAGTTCTGCTACGTTGTGCAGTTGTATGTATTGAATGCTGAATAAATCCTCGAACTCAATTTGACGAGTTGTTTTCTGTTGCTGCGAAGACGGGCGACGTAGAATAAAAGAACACAACTATACGACGTTTGAGAACTTGTGGCAATCTCAAGTGTCGTGTAACACTCTGCCTGAACAATCCTTCTCATTGCGGTCAATGCGCATGCGCTAACATGGGGAGATTAATCAGGTCGTGAACAACCTAACCCTTACCCTAACCCTAACCCTAACCCATGGTTCGTTCGGCAAAAGGGTCGCAGTTTTTAAGTCCAAGATTGCGCATTGACCGCATTGAGATGGATTGTTCAGCAGAGTTTTCAGTTCGTCAGTGACACCGGCAGCTGTGCTTGTTCCCAGCCGATAAGCAGTGTCAGTCATATCCTTGCATATACATGTATCCGACATCAACACTACGTTTACAAACGCTAGGTCAGTCGCTGTGGTCATGCTTTACCGACACTAAACTTGAAACAATTTTTTTTTAAAAGCGATACTGTAACGATTAAAAACAAGAACACCCAAGATGTCTCTTTTTGACCCTCTCTTGTGAATTGTAATCTCTAACGTCAAAAGCCAAACAAAGTTCGAAAAGATGTCATTACGTGACCGATGGCGTCACGTAAAAATTCTGTCACTTCTGCATGTATCTCGATCGAGAAAGTGTCGTGACAAGGACTTTTGAGGACGAAATTTGACCCAGTTACTTCTACATATCAGCAGTAGAAAATTAATCATTAGGTCACCACCAGGCTGTGCATGTATCGGTATCATACATCATTAAGGCTAAAAGCCAAAATTAGTTAAAAACGAAAACGGTAATGATAACCAACAACGAAAAAAGGAGGACACCAGTTTTGTGCCCTATCGTCGACTTCTCGCTGATTACCTGGGGCTGATATGCATGAGATAGGGCCTATAGTTACCAAGAAGGTGGGAACCAGCCCCGATGTCGGATGGGTTGACATCACAAACAAACCTCCGATGGTAAGATTCCTTTTGGGACAAGAAAGATGGTATTTTACATGATGTACTTGAAGGAAAACTGATCGAAAGGGTTATTGTTTAGCCCAGTGGATTTTATTTTATTGTACTTTTTAGAGCATCTACCATTAAATTGAATTGAAGTTATTTTCTTTTTCTGCATGAACACAAAAATAGAATGATACGTTACAGTAAATACAGATATAAGTTGTCTTTTTGTTTGACTCAATCTTTCAACTAAACTCCTTACTTCACAAGACATGCACGTGCGCTAGGTCGTGGTTTGGCAAAAGGACAAGGTTTAATAGGCGGAGAAAGTCACTTGAACTAGTGTTACGCAAAACACTAATTGCTAACACGCCGAGGCAGCCGCCCCCTTGATTTACTGGTCGCTTCACAGCCAAGAGCAGAACACTGTGCATAGACATGTCAGGAGAGAGAGAGAGAGAGAGAGAGAGAGAGAGAGAGAGAGAGAGAGAGAGAGAGAGAGAGAGAGAGTTTATGAACGTAAAGCACGCTTTTTAAATTTTATTTACATTTTGTTTAAGTGTACTATCTTTAAAATCATTTTGTTTACGTTTCTTTTATATATATTGATTCGAAAATTGATTGAAAATGTGATCTAACATTCCTTGACTCTGTCCGGACTATTGAATTGCATTTCAACTTAGAACCTTAAACATTAACTAATAAGTTTGTTCGTTAAAGTTGTCATTACAATCGCATTTTCACTAAACAGATTTAAAAATGATTGTATTGTATCGCTCATCTTTTCCTGAGTCCAAAAATATAGATACGTCTTGTTTACTCTAAGAGTGTGTTCAAAATTAATATTATCGGTGTATGCGAATAAAGTACTCTCCTTTGTTCGCAGTGCTTCGCCGAGACGAGCCGGCAATCCCGCGTCTCGATCTTCGGGTTTGGGCTAGCCCGAAAGCTTACTACATGTAGTCTAGGTGATGACTGGTTTTCAGTGTTGATGTTTTAGTTTCAGACCGACAGATTGCCTAAATGTTTTGATTTTTTTTTCCCCGTCTTTACACTTGTTCCTTGTCCCGTTGTGCTCTCACACCGCCACGTCCCTGCACTCACTGCTCCAACCACCTCTGAATTTCGTTCCGCTGCCAGACTTGTCGATTTTACAGACGCTCCAGGGGGGGGATGTCGGGTCGCTGCGGTAGGCTACCCTCGGAAGATGACACTGCACTTCTATTCTGCTGAGTCACTTCGAAGGTGTTCAGTAGTGGGTCTGTCCCGAGCTAACGGACGCAGCCCACAACCAACTATGCGGCCCCCTACTAACGACATTGATTGTTACGTCGCGGAGCCAGACTGCGTGAGCGTCCCCTCCAGAGAGCAGACCGCCACCACGTCCCTCCGTCGACCCCCCCAGAACGTCACACGTTGAAGACTGACAGCAGAACTACTATTCAGGGAAGGATGGAACAGGAACACTAACACCAAATTCACCATGACAGCTCCGGGCATGAAGGGCCACAAGAGCAAAGACAAGTTATATTTTGGATGATTAATGAGATGAGGATGATTATAATGATGATGCTTTGGTATTGATATTGATATTGCTTCACTCGACTCGACACACACACACATACACCATGACCCTCGTCCCGATTCCCCCTCTATGTTCAAACATTTTGTCAAAACTTGACTAAATGTAAAAACAAGTTGCGTAAGGCGAAATTACTACATTTAGTCAAGCTGTGGAACTCACAGAAAACAAGTCGCGTAAGGCGAAATAACAACATTTAGTCAAGCTGTCGAACTCACAGAATGAAACTGAACGCACTGCTTTTTTCACCAAGACCACATACTCGTAGTTTCGTCAGTCCACCGCTCGTGGCAAAGGCAGTGAAATCGACAAGCCATGCAGAATAGTGCGGTAGTGGTCGCGCTGAGCAGGATAACACGCTTTTCTGTATGTCTATTCTTTTTAGCTTACTGAGTTTGTTTTTAACCCAAACATATCATATCTATATGTTTTTGGAATCAGGAACCGACAAGGAATAAGATGAAATTGTTTTTAAATCGATTTCGGAAAATTAATTTTAATCATAATTTTCATATTTTTAATTTTCAGAGCTTGTTTGTAATCCAAATATAACATATGTATATGTTTTTGGAATCAGAAAATGACGAAGAATAAGATGAAATTGTTTTTGGATCGTTTAATAAAAAAATAATTTTAATTACAAGTTTCCGATTTTTAATGACCAAACTCATTCATTAGTTTTTAAGCCACCAAGCTGAAATGCAATACCAAAGTCCGGCCTTTGTCGAAGATTGCTTTGCCAAAATTTCAATCAATTTAATTGAAAAATGAGGGTGTGACAGTGCCGCCTCAACTTTTACAAAAAGCCGGATATGACGTCATCAAAGGTATTTATCGAAAAAAAGAAAAAAATGGCCGGGGATATCATTCCCAGGAACTCTCATGTCAAATTTCATAAAGATCGGTCCAGTAGTTTAGTCTGAATCGCTCTACACACACACACGCACAGACACACAGACACAGACACAGACACAGACACAGACACAGACACACACACAGACAGACACACACACACACACATACACCACGACCCTCGTCTCGATTCCCCCTCTATGTTAAAACATTTAGTGAAAACTTGACTAAATGTAAAAACTGAACGCACTGCATTTTTTTTACAGAGACAAAACAGCTTCGTCAATCCCCTTGGCAAGGAAATCGATGAGACTTTTCACGTGGAAAACGAAGTGAAATTGACAAGCCAGTATAGCGCAGTAGCGTATATCACTTAGCAGGAAGGCTCGCTTTTCTGTATTCCTTTTTAACTTGATGAGCTTGTTTTTAATACAAATATAACATGTGTATGTTTTTTGGATCACGAAATGATAAAGAATAAGATGAAGTCATTTTTGGATCGAATTCAATTTTTTTAATCGTACATGCAATACATAATCAACCTATTTTCGGTAATAGTGATCAGATGTTTAGAGTTAACATGACATATCTATATATTTTTGTATTGAGAATTAGATGAAGAATACGATGGAATTATTGTTAAATCTGTTTGCAAAAATTCGATTTTAATGACAACTTTATTGAGCAAACTCATTCATTATTTTTTCAGCTTTCAAGCTGCAATGCAATCCCATAGTCCGGACTTTGTCGAAGATTACTTCACCAACTTTTCAACCAATTTGGTTGAGAAATGAGAGCGTGACAGTGTGCTGCCTCGACTTTCACAAAAACCCGAATATGCCGTTATTGAAGACATTTATAAAAAAATAAAATAAAAAAAAAACCAGCTGGGCATATCATACTCATGTAAAGTTTCATGAAGATTGGTCCAGTAGTTTTCTCGGAATCACTTTACACACACACACACACACACACACGTACGCCACGACCCTCGTTTGGATTCTCCGTCTATGTTAAAACTTTTAGTCAAAATTTGACAAAATGTAAAAAGACAAGCGATAAATAGCGCGATAAATCTGTCTTTATGGGACCAAGGCTCTGTGTGTAATCACTTCATGGCAGGAGAATGTTGTTTTGGGTTGAAAATCAAAAAACAAGAACTGTAGGTTATTGGAACGTTTGATTATTGTAAATGTAAAGGTGGTTTTTTTTTCAATAGTTAAACGTTTCAATAACTTAACATTCTATTTTTTGGAATCAGAATTTTTAAACGTTAGAAGTCTACCTGTTTTTGGATTTTTGTTTTGGGTTGGTCAGTGTCCGCGTCGTCCGTCCATAGTCCAGGCGTCCGTACCAATTATACTGCATTTTGCAGTACGCACCGGCCTTGTTCAGTTTTTTTTGCGATAAGTTTGGTATCGCTGTCTTAGACAACTTGTTATTTAAGGCTGTATGGTTTGTGATTTGTGTAACATTTGAACCAATAAAAGATAAAAAGTGCTGAAACCGGCCTATTAACAGAACGTAGTCCAAGAAAACAAGCGTTGAGAAGCTTTTGTAAATAGGCGTGTGTTTGTGTGCGTGGGAAATATTTCTTTTCGTTTCCTATGTACACCACCAGGGCCGGACTACCGGGGGGTTATGGGGGTTGCGCAACCCCCCCCCTAGCCTAAACATGTACCTCACTTATTAAAAACATTTTTTATTATTGTTTATTTTGTGCCGTTTCGTGCAAGGAGCGACCATTTTCCTATCTCAGAATATGACCTACCCATCAGCTTCAGGGGGCAAAGCCCCCTGACCCCCACAAGGGGCTCTGCCCCTTGACACCGCCAGGGGGAGCATCCCCCTGGACCACCACTGGCAACCCCCACCCCCCTCTTATCCTAGTCCGGCCCTGACCACCACATACATATTATTTCAGTATTTCTGAGATTAATGATGAATCATGAATGCAGGAAAATAACACTGACAACGTTTCCGAAAGAACGCTCTTAAAAACCAAGAACATCCTTGCTGTATACTTGTAGATTACGGCCACTATAATATTTGACGACACTTATTCTTAGACAATCACGCTCGAGCTGGGCTGGCCCGGGGAGAAACTGAGGTAATAAATGTCTTGGCGACCGGCGGAACTGTGACCGAGACGATGACACTGAGCACCACATAAACATCCAGTCCATTAAACCCGCTGTGTTAATCAAGCATTTCGCGCCGCTCATTCAGTCCGGACTCCGATTTTTAATGGGATTAATGCATTTCCCCTCCTCTTCCCCGTCAAATATTCCACCCGATACCTTTTGGGCTCGGAAATTGTATGGACTTTTAGCCAATCGGCGTGAAGGATTTGCAAGGGAGGCGACTCTCATAAAAACGCCACGACGCAGACGAGAGGTGGACGCGTGCGACTCGTGTTACACGCGGAGGTGTCCGTGACTATCCAGAGGACAAGGCTGATTGCGTAACTGACCAATCTGTCGCTTTTTCCGCTCTGTTGACTGGACAGACTGGGAGCTAAATTGAGCAGGCCAGGCAGGGGGCGTTTGTTCACTTAGATGACCAGTCCCAGAGACAGTGAGTGACTTTTGTGCGAGTCATTAGACTCTTCTGTCTCTTCGGGAGGGGGGGGGGGGGGGGTTGAGGGTGGGCGGGGGAGGGGCGCGGTGACCGAGGTACAAGGGAACCCCTCATTTACGACCCCCGATTTAAGACCTCCCTCGTTTTAAAGGTCCTTGTCTACATTTTTATACCGAAATCGCCATTTGACCATTAAAATGCAAAGTCTATTATCTACAAATATCAACAATACACCCCCTTTCGATCAGGAAAGACGAAGCCAGTGTAGCCGTTTGAAAATTCATTGTAGTATTCCAGCGTAGTACTCATAGTAGGATATCCTTATTTGGAAAATGCCAAGCGCAAAACTCCTCTCAAATCCCGTGCATTTCGTGCGTTTAAAAAAAAGCGTGGACAGCGCTCCAGTGTCAAACTGTTGCTGGACTTGTTTGGGCGTGGCTATAAGCATAGTGACATGAATTTGATTGGTCAGTATTTTTAGGCAAAGCACATGTTCTCAGCAAACAGAAAACAAAATATTGGAAGCGTGAGTCACGCTACCCAAAAATAAAATCTTTTTTTACATATATTTTTTTTCCTATAACTTTTTTCCCCATGGTTCATTCATCATCTGACATAACTTTTTAGCAAAATCTAACCATAAGATTATTGAAAAAAAGCAAAAATGTAGACGGCCACCTTTAAGACCTTGCTTTTTCAGACGTTTTGTTCATAACCACTGTACATTTAGCTCTAGTTTAAGACTGCCTCCTATTCAGACCTGATTATGACAGATTTTTGGAGGTCTAAAAGGTGGGTTCCAGTGTAGAAGTGATGTTAGGTGCAGGTGAAATTTCAGCTTCAGCTTCGAACAGCTGACACTGGTAATGGCACTCGGAGACAACGGAGTCTTGTCATTCGCTCTGCCACAGCCGCTTGACAGGCACTGGGCAAGGAAACTGAAAAACTCGGGTTTAAAATAACAGTTTATTCAACTTTTGTTCCGTTATGGCAAGAAACAGTGTTATTGTCAAAATTAGCACAACAAGTGAAACACCTACCCTATAAACATGCTCATGACATGGACATAAAACTGTCGGCAGTTTTTGATAAAAATTTTTTTCATACAATGACAATGAATATAAATTGATTCGTGTACATGAGCAACTTTCCGAGGCACTGGAGTTAGACTATACCTCGTTGAAATGTGGTTGGGTCGAACCCGATGACGTCGCTGGTTGTTCTGGGCGGACTCCGGTCCTGCTACAAGCCATTGGGGCTCACTGACTGTGGTTCACCAAAATATCATTCTGCGAAGCGACCAGAATGACATGTGCAGCGGACTTTCCACTAATTCCGACTGTTCCTGGGAGTTGCTCTACGTCATTTCAGATGCCAACCTGCTGACGTTCAATCTAATGTCAATGATGATCAGCAATAATTAGGCTTTCATTAGTTGCAAAAGATCCATGTATTTGAACAGTCGACGACAGAGAGTAAACTAAGGCAAAACAAACACAAACAAGCAAACAAACAAACAGAGTTTACTCAATAATAAACCTAACACCCCTTCAATGACTACATGCATGGCTTTTTTTACGAGTCATTTCTGCCGTTTTAACACGTGGAAAGTTTTCACAAGCGCCTGTTTTTCCATTCTCTCTTATCCCGTGCATGCAATCAGAGGTGTGAAGGACACTAATGAAGGGTTGTCCACTCATGAGGTGACGAGGACTGCTGCCGGACACACTGTATGGGCGTGGCTCAAGGGGAGGGGCGCCTCAAGGGGGATTTCAGGGGCCAAGCCAACAGAACTGACCAAGAGCAGAATGGACTTCCCATTGTAATTATAACGCGCGGCAGACAGGGATCTTTATGTGAACTCATTACTTCACGAATGAATGAATTAAACGCGTTCGCTTTTATTAGGTTAGCTGCGTTTAGGTATGGCAGTGAGTACTTTACGACACGGGATCTTTGTCAAGTCAATTAAACGAATATTGATATTCTGTTTAAAGAACTAAGCGAATCAATTACATTTTTATTAAGAAACCCACCATGGACTAAGCCATCGTGTATAAGAGGTTCTATGTTTATTTTCATGTGCTAAATTAGATTTCTCAGGACGAACACATTTTTGATTGGGTAGGCTATGTTAACATCGGTTTATTGTAAAATCTTATTGATTATTACACGTCAAAATGTCGAGAGTAATAAGTAAAGCCAAGCACGGATTCCAAGCACACAATCTTATTTTTTTCTCAATTTGGTATTTGTAAGAGCAGCTTGTCTGCAATGATTTGTTTACACTTTTTGCAAAAGTCATTGCACTCTTTTTGGAAGATCACTTTTTTTTTCTATAGTTTTCTTTAATCTCGTTCTCCTCCTCTCTTATTTTGGATGATTGGCGTGTAGAAGGGGGGGGGGGGGGAAGAGAGAGAGAGAGAGAGAGAGAGAGAGAGAGAGAGAGAGAGAGAGAGAGAGATTGAGAGAGGGATAGAGAGAGAGATTGATTATGCATGGAGCACATGCACACCAAGAAATTCACCAGTTCTTAAAAATTCACAGAAATAAAAAAAACTCTTTCAAAGATAACCCTTTTCTCCCTCTAAATTTTAAACGATGTCCTAGCCCAAGCAGGACTGCCTTTAACAAGGGCTTCACTGTGAAAGTGAGAACTTACCTCCTGCAGATTTCAAGCACTTGAACATCTGTGCCTCTGGAGAGTGTGCTCGGGTACTATGGACTTCTCCAGTGCTTATGATAGAGGCATGGCCCGTTAGCAGCGCTCTCTTCCAGTACAAAAAACAGTGAGGGTGCCATTATGTCAATGGCGCATCCCCCAATGGGTTCCAACTGACTTCTTTGCGGAGAAAGTGATCCTCACGTACACCTCCCTGTGCACACTAAAGATCTTTGTTTTGGTTCTTCTTTTCTTTGCGGGGGACTTTTATGGTGGTTTGTTTTTGAGGTTGTCTTTATTTTCCGTATGTTTCAGTTGGGGTATAGTCTCTCTTGATTTGTAGTGTGAGGTGGGTTTTTGGCGTGGGGAGGGGGTTACTTCAATTGAAACATCTTTTGTTTTTGAATGTTTGTTTGTGTTTCCTTTGATGGACGAGAGCGGTATATTCAGTTGCTTTGAACCGGATTTTCTTGCAATGTCGTATGCATTTCGAGAACTTAAAACTCCTTTGCTTCAAAGATCATGATGATCATGAACATAATGTGATACGTTGCAGGATGGAATGGTTTTTATCGACTTTTTTTGTTCCTCTGGTTTTCATTCGATAGTTTGATTTGAGTTCTTTTGATTCTTTTTGATTTTGTTTGCTTCTTTGTATTTGAATTCATATTGTTTAGCTTGATATATCTGATTAGGATGTAGGAAACACCTTTAATCCAAGAAAAAATAATTCTGCAATCGTGAACAACTGATTAAATAAGTGACTAATATGATGGTTGATTCATTGCATTTGTTCAATATGATTAAGTTTTCTTGCAAAATATAATCAAAACCAGATGAACTTTTATTTTAAAATGATTTTCAGTTGCTTAAGTGACAGATTCCCCGTCGTTCTATTGATGGACAAATAGTTATAAACGTTAATTGGTGGAATCTTTTCTACCCCCAAAAAGGTTAACAGAGATCTGTTCTAATGGTTTAAAAAAAAATCTATTACTTTATGGATACACGACTTACTTGTTATAGACAATCTTTACGACCTACGATAAAAACGTCATTTTTAATAAATGCTATTGACAATTACACATGTTGAACCGTGGAAGGGGTTTATTGACTTGATTGGTTGGTCCTTATTTACACCCCCGGTATAGGGGTGTGTATAGGTTTCGCTCGATGTGTTTGTTTGTTTGTTTGTTTGTGTTCGCATATAGATCTCAAGAATGAACGGACCGATCGTCACCAAACTTGGTGAACAGGTTCTATACATTCCTGAGACGGTCCTTACAAAAATTGGGACCAGTCAAACACACGGTTAGGGAGTTATTGGTGGATTAAGATTCTACAAGGACTTATAGAGGCACATATTAATGGTCAAAGGGAAATAACCTTCTCAGTTGGTGGCAGTGAGAATGGTTATTTCCCTTTGACCAACGGGGGTGTTTTTCCTACCTCGGAGGAATTTCTTGTTTGTTGGTTGTTTTGTTGGATTAAGTACATCTTCTTTGGTTTTATTTAAACAATTGTTCTTTTTACTTTTTTGTTTTGTAAGTAAGTTCAATATAACATGCAACAATGTAACACTTTGTGTTTGTTGTGTTGTAATTTTGATAATTGACATATTTGATGATTTCGCTGCTCAGATGGGTTGAATAGATGATACACTTTATGCATTCTGGTTAGTAACCATACTCTTTAGCACAATATTGTACTTGTTATAGTTACAATCTTCATTGAAACTCTGAGGGATAGCTTGCTTATTCGAATGAAGTGCACTTGGTAGTTGCGTTACTGGCCCTGCAAAACTGATTTACTTTTCACCAAACAGAATGGGATACATTGCACGATGGAATGGTTTCATTGACTTGTTTTGTTGCTCTGGTTTTTGTTTAATTGGTTTGATTTGATTTCTTTTCATTTCTTTCGATTTTGTTTGATCCCTGTATTTGAATCGCTTTCGTTAAGGTTGATGAAATTGATTAGAATGTAGCTGACACCCATCTGAAAGAAATCCTGCAATCACGCACAACTGATTCACTAACTGACTGATTGGGTGATTATTTCATTGCAATTGTTTTATATGATTTATTCATATTTAATTTGCAAAACATAAAACAAGAACCCAAATTTACCAAGTTAGTATAAATGTGTACCTAGTAGTTTAAGCCTAATGGATCTCTTGAAAATCAGATATTCTCAAATCATGAAGAGTTGAGTTAGTTACGGTTCAAAATGCTGGAAATGAGGAAACAGAATAAAGAGCTATTCGTTGAATACGCAAAATGCTTCATCCTTTATGCTTCTTCTTACCACATAAAAAGGAAATTTGGTTCCTCATAGGCTAACCACTCTTCGTAGTGTTATACCTTTTGTTGCAAGCGTTAATCTCCCTTTAGCTTCTTTGGTTTAAACAAGACACACACTCATATGAAAAAAGCAGTCATACAAACACATGTGACTCGTATTGGTTAAAGTTACTAAAAGTTATCTACTATCAAAAAATTGGATTTGTAAACCGATCCGCGCTAAATAGGCTTTTTGTGTAAAATAGCCTATTTTTGATGTTCTCACATTATGGAACTTCTCAGCTTCAGGGTGCAGGGTGCCCACCCCCCCCCCCTCCCGAATCCTCTCCAAAAATCTGTTTCTATTTCTACCCCAGTCCCATCCCGGAGTACAATAGATCTTTCACAGCATTGACGGGATACTATTGAACTGATCGTTTTGAACGAGTTTCTGGCGAATTTGACTAATTAGTGAAGCATCTTTTTTTTTTCATTTCATTTTTTTTTCTCCATTTTTTTCTCCATTTTTCATTACTTTATTGTCCCATCGCTGAGAAATTCGGGTCGCTTCCTCCCAGTGGAAAGCTAGCAGCAACGGAGTCGCGCTACCCAGGTGTCTGCGTGTTTAGGTGTATTCAGCCACCTGCACTTATGGCAGAATGACCAAGGTCTTTTACGTGCCATTGTGATGACACGGGGGTGGGACATGGCTTCCGTCTCTGGGTCTGCACATAAAGTTGACCCGTGTCCGTCCCGGCCCGAATTCGAACCTGCGACCTTCCGATCACAAGCCCAGTGCTCTACCAACTGAGCTACCGGGCCCCTAGGGAATCCACTCGTGACTGTACCGAAATCTAAATGCAAAAGGCACGATTTGCTCAAAAAAGCACCACAAGTATGGTAATTATTAAATCAATCAAATCAAAGAGAGTGAATGAGCTTCTGGGCACTGCTTCTCTCCGGTACTGGAAACAAAAATAGTCCTGGCGGTAGACGAGTAGCGCCCTCATGACGCGGCGATCTTAGTAACAGCAAAACGTGTACAAACACCATCTTGCACCAAGGGAAGCAACCCAACCAAACCATCACATTATTATGTTATATTTCAACAGTTTATCTTGCTACACCAGAAGTCTAGCTATGGAATCGTTTCCTTTGATACCGATTGAATCAAACCATGAATTTACGCACCGTATGCTATGTCCTCATTGGCCCAAATTACAGAGGGTTGCAGTTCGTTTTGTCAAAGTCAGTACACTGACCTTATTCAATATTGGCTTTAACACAATTTTAATGCAATAGACATATCGTGACAGATTATACAAATCTGGCAGTTACATCCGTACTCAAGCTTTATTAGTGGATCCTTTACAGTTTGACCATATACTGACCTTGTTCCAGTTGACTGTTTCAGACTGACATCCATTCCTCAGCCCTAGTCCTCATTGACGAGCCCAATGGCCTCCATCTTGTATGCTTTGTGCCTGGATGATAACGCGGTTGGGCCATGCAGGCAAGCAGAACGATCTTCCTTATCAATATTGTTTTCAGTGGGGGGAAAATACAGTGGAATACGAGTGGAAATTATAGCGGGTTGGCCATTAAACAAGCCGTTGCCAACGCATTCAGTTTTGAGCAGCAAGGCGGCAGACTTCAACTGATGCCGTGACTGAGTTTTAAATGAGACTCGGTGACGGCATCAGTAGAAGTCTGCATCCCCGTTCTCTGAGTTTTAAATGAGTCTCAGAGAACGGGGAGGGTAAGTGCACGAGCTGCAGGGTTGAGAAAATAAACCGAGACAACGTGCCGGTAAAAGAAACTGAAAACGAAAATCCTTATAACTTCTGCTTATATATAATAATAAAAACAGCATAGCAGGCAGTAACTGAGCAAGCAGAGAGAAGAAGGAAAAAGCTCAGAGGCAGGAAAGAGTTCGTCAAGGGGGATAAGCCGCACGCCTCATTTTCCCATGATAGATGGCGTCGCGCTTACAGTCCCCAAACAAACCTCCGCCACAGAAGAGTGCCGTGCACCGTCGCTTACCAACGACCCTTAGCTCACTACGCCATTCACTTCACAGAGCGGGTCGCGCTTCAACGAGAATAGCAGCGTCTGCTTAGACTTCCCGTTTCCACAGTCTCTCCTTGTTGCCCCCCTGATCTCGGCTTAAAGTTTCGGCTTGTGCATTTTCTTCCCTCCCGTTTTCAAAATATACAATCCGGGTCTTCGCCGGCGCGGGATCTGCGTCATTCATTAATATGTGTGTGCGTGTTTTGATTTATTTGATACTGTATTTTGCAAGGCGTTGTGTGGGGTGAGTTGGTGCGATGATTTTGTTTTCTAGTCTCTCTCTCTCATTCTTCGTCAACATGCTATCAGTTTGAAGAGGTTTCGCGTGTGTCCGTGTGTGCGCGTGCTTGTTATATTTAACGTTGAAATACGGTAGCAAGACTGAGGCGGCATTGTAACGTTTATCCAGTTGGAAAAAAACCCATCTACTTTTGTGGTCTCCAGTTCTGAGGTGATAATTATTTATGGGAAGTCTAAGATGAAGCAGATCCTTCCATGGAGGATCGCCGTTTAGTGAAGGAACAGTCACATAATTCTCAACTGCTAGAATGAGGTTTTAAAAATCACGAACAGTTGAAAGACCAAAGAGTTTAAGTGCGGCCTAAAACAAAGCGGGTCACCTCCCTTGTCAACTGTTTTGCATAGACCGTCCGAAATACATGTAACCGCACTACATCACCCGCAGCAAAGTCTCATGAATGCTATGTTCGCAGAGACCCGAATTGTACAGACTGACAAACAACATAGGGCTTCATAGGTCGCTGAGACCTTGTATCCATAATGTGAAGCAGCAGTTCTTCTGTAATGTAGGTTATAATCATCATTCAACCCTTTTCAATTAAAATGAATCCCCAGAACAGTTACATTACTAACACACAGTATACGCAGTGAACTAGTGAAAGAAAACTAACAAGGATCCAGTCACTGTCTTTGTTTTCTCTGTTCTGCTGAGAATACCTTGTGAGCTCTCGGAGCGAGTTTCTTCAGACAATCCAATCATTTGCCAGCCTTGTTCTCTGCCCTCTCACATTAATCTCCAATCCTCCTGCACCCTCTTCCTCCTTACCTCCCCTTGTCTTAGTCTTCGTCTTCCTCCTCATCCTCCCTCGTCAGTCTTATCCTCCACCTCCTGCTCCTGCACCCTCTCCTAACCTCCCCTTGTCTTGGTCTTCGTCTCCTCCTCCCCACCCCCCCCTCGTCTTATCCTCCACCTCCTGCTCCCGCACCCTCTCCTAACCTCCCCTTGTCTTAGTCTTCGTCTTCCTCCCCATCCTCCCTCGTCAGTCTTATCCTCCACCTCCTGCTCCCTCTCCTAACCTCCCCTTGTCTTAGTCTTCATCTCCTCCTCCCCATCCCCCCTCGTCAGTCTTATCCTCCACCTCTTGCTCCTCCTCCTCCCGGCTGTTCTCTCTCATTGCCTACCACACGCTCCCCGGTCTTACCAACCTGAAGCAAGCCAGAGTTAGTTACAAGTAGAAGAAAAACGGCAAACCTCTGATACTCTGGAACTGGCACCATCCACATGCAGAAGCACTCCAACGCGCGCCACACGGTAAAAATTGCACAACATCACGAGCGTCAGGGCGGTCGCGGGCGTCATCCGATAGTGTTCATCTCCGCCTGAGAGCCAGCCTGCAGATAAATATGTGCTCATTAAACGCTGGCATTAACGGACATCTAGATGAAATACGACTGCCAAAAACCTTCGGCGGCCTGGTGGGGTCGTTATTTGCTTCTCCCGGGGGAACTCAAGGTGTCAAAATTTAATGTCAAAAAGCCGCTTTGAAGTCGATCTAATGGAAAGTCAGTACACGCCGCCTTGCCTCTTAGAGATATAGACCCACTTCACATCACCCCCTCTCTCTCGAGTCTCTCTCTCCAGCGGGCGGAACGGCACTCAACGAGGTCACGTGATGCCGAGACGCGCCGCTTGATTGGCTGGAATGTTAAACGAAAAACGGTAAGTGCTCTCGATGAGATGCTTTTGACAGATAAGTCATTTTTTTCAAAGGGAGTGGGATGGGGAAAGGGAGGGAGGACAAGGTAAAGAAGCACGCATAACTTTTAATATGTTGAACTTTTTCAGGGGCTGAGCTGAGCTGAGGAGAGTGGCGAAGGTAGATTATGAGGGGAATTGTTTTGTCATAATCAGAGGGTAACATTTCATCGCGTCCACACGACGGTTGGGGGCCCGATCTCCTCCGAGTGGTAGAGAGCCAGGGGTTGTTAGGGCCTAGCAGGGGAGAGGAGCTGATGGCTTTTGAAGACCTCGCCAGCAAATGGGCCGCCCATAAAATGCTGCCCTCTTTCACAAGAAAAAAGAAAAGAGAGGGAGGGAGGGAGGGAGAGAGAGAGAGAGAGAGAGAGAGAGAGAGAGAGAGAGAGAGAGAGAGAGCATAAAATGCTGCCCTCTTTCACAAGAAAAAAGAAAAGAGAGGGAGGGAGGGAGGGAGAGAGAGAGAGAGAGAGAAGGACAGAGATTCAGAGAAGAACAAGAAAGAGATCATGGGGTGAAGAGAGGGAGGGAGGGAAGGATGTGTAGGGAAAGGATGGGAGAGAGGAGGACAGAGAGAGAGAAGGACAGAGAGAGAGAAGGACAGAGATTCAGAGAAGAACAAGAGCGAGATGAGGGGGTGAAGAGAGAGAGGAGGGAAGGGAGGAAGGGCGAGGGAGGTACTTTATTTACATGGTATGGGTGTGAATTTGACAGAATACAGACAAAGAGTGAGAATACATGTGGGTGGGGATGAGAGGGTACGTGGCCGGGGGAGGGTGGTGGTGTTGGCGTGAAAAGAGAGAGAGAGAGGAGGAGACAGTAGAAAAAAAAGGGCACACATATATATGCTCTTTAAATGTTTCTCTTACCGAGTACCTATCCTCTCAGTAGATAAGGCAAATCGATTTTGAGAAGTGTTTGAAGTTTTTTTGACTGGAGCCAACTCAATTACACCTTAGATTTATCTCCGTTTTGCAGGAGGAAAATATAGGGTGATGCCATTTGGCTCAAAGGTAACGGTGTGAGAATTTGATGGGAGATAGTTGCACCTGTTGGGATCACTAGCTCTTCTAGTGCTAATTTTTCTTGGTAAAAGAACCCAGTTGTCTCTATAAATTGTTTAGAAGATGTGATTTAGGAGAGCATCTTTGAATATGTAGCATCTTTTCCTCCACGCGGCATCAAAATCAGCATTGTATACTTTCACTTGGGTTAAACTTTGCTTCAGTTACGTACTGTTATGATACACAAATTTAACGTTTTAGAAGCAACAACAAACTAAAAGCTTATATACATTTGTGGTCATTGTCTTTCGTTCCTTGTTATAAAGGCACTTGCAAATGATGATTTCTAGCGGCAAGGGTATTTAATCTTATTTTTCAATTGTTGTTGTCTGGCTCTCTCCCTCTGCCCCACACACACACTCTCTCTCTCTCTCTCTCTCTCTCTCTCTCTCTCTCTCTCTCTCTCTCTCTCTCTCTCTCTCTCTCTCTCTCTCTCTCTCTCTCTCTCTTTCAATCTGTGTTAGCCCCTCCCTTCTCTCTATTTCTCTCTGACCTAACTTCTCTGTGACAGTCGCTCAGACCCTTCATCCCTTTCTCTCACATATTTCGTAAATCCAGCTCTTACTATTGCTCTTCATCTCTCTGTCTCTCTTTCACTCTATCTAAGTCTTTATCTCTCTCTCTCTGCCTCCCTCCCTCCCTCTCTCTACAAGTACAAGTACAAGTCGAGTCTATCATATTCTGGAGCAATTATGTGGAACGCCATTCCTAGTATAATTAAATTACGAATTCATGAAACATCATTCAAGGAATATTACATGCTGTTTCTTTGACAAAACTTATAAGAAATATTATCAAGCAGCTAGCAAAATATAACTGTACTCTCTGATTATATTGAAAAACATGATTATATATAATGCATGAAGGATATATATTTACACCCCCGGTATAGGGGTGTGTATAGGATTCGGTCGATGTGTTTGTTTGTTTGTGTGTTTGTGTTCGCATATAGATCTCAAGAATGAACGGACCGATCGTCACCAAACTTGGTGAACAGGTTCTATACATTCCTGAGACGGTCCTTACAAAAATTGGGACCAGTCAAACACACGGTTAGGGAGTTATTGGTGGATTAAGATTCTACAAGGACTTATAGAGGGACATATTAATGGTCAAAGGGAAATAACCTTCTCAGTTGGTGGCAGTGAGAATGGTAAGGACGGGGGTGTTTTTCCTACCTCGGAGGAATTTCTTGTTTTTTATACAAACAAATATTTCTGTTATACAGGGTGGGCCATAAAAAGTGTCCACATTTAATTTGTTAATATTTTTCCTGTAAAGTAATATTTTCTTTTCTGTTTCAGATAGAATTTGAGACAAGCATCTTAGAATTCATTTAAAGCCTGAATGGATCGCATTCCAGTTCAGGAAAGGACCAAAATCGTTGAACTTTACTTTGCTACCAATTCTGTGGTTCTCGCCCAGCGCGCTTTTCGGAGAGAGTTCCCTGGCACACACTGTCCATGTGCGAGAACTGTGAAGCGCCTCGTGAATAAATTCAGGAACACTGGTAGTCTCGCAGATAACAATAAAGGACATAGTGGTCGACCATTTTCTGCTAGAAGTCCCCCTAACATTGAAGCAGTAAGGGACCGTTTGCAGGAATCCCCACGAAAATCAACAAGGCGGCTGTCACAGGAAGTCGGTATCTCGAGGACATCTGTACGAAGGATCATACACAAAGACTTAGGATTGTTTCCGTACAAGATACAAATTCTCCAACAACAAACTGATGCAAACAAAAAAGAAAAGTTAGAATTCAGTCAAAGCATTTCTGAAAGAATTGAAAACAACCCAGGAGTTCTCGACCTCATTTTCTTCAGCGATGAAGCCCATTTTCATTTGAGTGGACATGTCAACAAACAAAACATGAGATTTTGGGCAGAAAATGGTCGACCACTATGTCCTTTATTGTTATCTGCGAGACTACCAGTGTTCCTGAATTTATCCACGAGGCGCTTCACAGTTCTCGCACATGGACAGTGTGTGCCAGGGAACTCTCTCCGAAAAGCGCGCTGGGCGAGAACCACAGAATTGGTAGCAAAGTAAAGTTCAACGATTTTGGTCCTTTCCTGTACTAGAATGCGATCCATTCAGGCTTTAAAAAAATTCTAAGATGCTTGTCTCAAATTCTATCTGAAACAGAAAAGAAAATATCACTTTGCAGAAAAAATATTAACAAATTAAATGTGGACACTTTTTATGGCCCACCCTGTATACAATTTTCAAGCATTGCTAAAGAATCACAATGCATCTTAAAAAGTCTTATTTTTTGCTTGACATGTTAATTATGGTAAATATGTCATTCGTACTATAGTTAAACTTATCTTTTATTTCTTTGTTTCCCCTCAATGGGCGAGGGCTGGATAAAAACAAGCATGTATACATTGCTTATTCTGTTACCCTCGTAAAATAAATTTCAATTTAATTCAATTCAATTCAATTCTCTCTCTCTCTCTCTCTCTCTCTCTCTCTCTCTCTCTCTCTCTCTCTCTCTTTCTCTATTAACTCTACCTGTCCCAAGATAGGCCAATTGTTTCTAAGAGGACGTTAAAACTAATTATTATCATCATCATCATCATCTCTCTCTCTCTCTCTCTCTCTCTCTCTCTCTCTCTCTCTCTCTCCCTCTCTCTCTCTCCCTCTCTCTCTCTCTCTCTCTCCCTCTCTCTCTCTCTCTCTCTCTCTCTCTCTCTCTCTCTCTCTCTCTTTCCGTGTCTCTCTTTTTCTCCTCTGTCTTCTTCCTATGTTTCTGAGTGAGAAAGGAAACACACTTGAATCAGTCATGCATAGCCAACTAATTAGGTTGAAGGTACGTTAAAAACCAAACCAAACCCCAATCAATTCATTTTGCGTGACGAGCTCTTCCAGTCCCCTTTTTTAATTCATTTTTCTCTCTCTCCCTTTCTCCCTCCATCCCCCTCTCTCTCACTCCCTCTCTTTCCCCCTTTCTTCATTCTTTCTACTTGTCCACCTCGTCCAGCCGTCTTTGAAAAACATAATGTATCCCTTTTATCTCCTATTGTCTGTATGGCAGTCAAGTCTGTCTGACTAACTCTCCCTCTGTATCTGTCTGTGTCGCCCACCCCCCCCCCCCCCCCCCCGCCCCATTTCTCTCCCACTCACAGCGTCGCTGAACTATCATGTTCCCCGCCTTACCAAAAAAAAAGAAAGAAAATAAAATAAAAAAAATAAAAAAGAAAAGAAACAAAGGCAAAACAACTCAGGGTTGAAGCAGCCTGCATGCAACTGAGGTTAACAACAACAACAAAAAAAATCGGGGAAAAAAATCATGCGGAAACTTTGAAGGGACTTATGTAAAACGCCCTTTGAGGTGTCCTTTGATAGTTTCATTACATTGTCTTTGTTTTTGTAAGACATACGGTAGGAAAGAAAAAGAGAATGTAGACAAGAGTGAGAGCGTGGATCATCATCAAAGGGAGAACAAACGTCGTGTAAGTGGTGGTCACCGTGTTAAATAGACAAGATAGATGATGGGGTGTAGCCACACAAATGTCGCTGCAGGGGTTCTTATCACGTCCCGGTATAACTCAGTTAACTAGTCTCTCTCTTTTCTCCCTCTTTCGGGCTTTGTTTGTCTTGTTTTTCTGTCTGTCTGTCTGTCTGTCTGTCTGTCTGTCTGTCTGTCTCTCCTTGTGTCTGTGTGTGTGAATCTCTCTTCTTTGTCTCTGTCTCAGTGTCTGTCTGTAATTCTGTTTGTCTCTGTCTGTCTGTCTTTCTGTCTCTTTCGTTCTCTGTACCCACTCTCCCTCTATCTGCATCTCTCTCTCTCCATGGTTGCACCTCTCTCTATGCATGTCTTGTATCCACTCTCTCTCTCTCTCTCTCTCTCTCTCTCTCTCTCTCTCTCTCTCTCTCTCTCTCTCTCTCTCCCTCTCTCTTTCTCTCCTCTCTCTCTCTCTCTCTCTCTCTTTCTCTCCTCTCTCTCTCTCTCTCTCTCTTTCTCTCCTCTCTCTCTCTCTCTCTCTCTTTCTCTCCTCTCTCTCTCTCCCTCTCTCTTTCTCCCCTCTCTCTCTCCTCTCTCTCTCTCTCTCTTTCTCTCCTCTCTCTCTCTCTCTCTCTCTCTCTCTTTCTCTCCTCTCTCTCTCTCTCTCTCTCTCTCTTTCTCTCCTCTCTCTCTCTCTCTCTCTCTCTTTCTCTCCTCTCTCTCTCCCTCTCTCTCTCTCTTTTTCTTTCTCCTCTCTGTCTCTCCCTCTCTCTTTCTCCTCTCTGTCTCTCCCTCTCTCTCTCTCTTTCTCCTCTCTGTCTCTCTCTCTTTCTCTCCTCTCTCTATCTCTCTCTCTGCCTCCATGTCTCTGTGGATGAGTCTCTCTCTCTCTCTCTCTCTCCCTCTCTCTTTCTCTCCTCTCTGTCTCTCTCTCTTTCTCTCCTCTCTCTATCTCTCTCTCTGCCTCCATGTCTCTGTGGATGAGTCTCTCTCTCTCTCCCTCTCTCTTTCTCTCCTCTCTCTCTCTCTCTCTCTCTCTTTCTCTTTCTCTCCTCTCTCTATCTCTCTCTCTGCCTCCATGTCTCTGTGGATGAGTCTCTCTCTCTCTCTCTCTCTCCCTCTCTCTTTCTCTCCTCTCTCTCTCTCTCTCTTTCTCTCCTCTCTCTATCTCTCTCTCTGCCTCCATGTCTCTGTGGGTGAGTCTCTCTCTCTCTCTCTCCCTCTCTCTTTCTCTCCTCTCTCTCTCTCTCTCTGTCTCTCTCTCTCTCTCTTTCTCTCCTCTCTCCTCTCTCTATCTCTCTCTCTGCCTCCATGTCTCTGTGGATGAGTCTCTCTCTCTCTTTCTCTCTCTCTCTCTCTCTCTCTCTCTCTCTCTCTCTCTCTCTCTCTCTCTCTCTCTCTCTCTCTCTCTATCTCTCTCTGCCTCCATGTCTCTGTGGGTGAGTCTCTCTCTCCCTTTTTGTTTTGTTGCTTTTTTCACAGCGTGTTTAGATATCCACACCACCGTGAACCCAGGAGAATAGCCCGAGAAAGGGGTGGTTATTTTCAACACTTTCTAGCGTATATATACAGGTACAAACACTTAATAAATAGTTCACACCGACAGACCATGCTTATACACAAGCCCGTCTGAAGTGTTACAAAATTGAGTTTATAGGGTGAAAACGATTTCAAACACAACCAGCATAATCTAGCGTCTAATACTTTGTGAGTGGAGTGTATTTTATTACAGCATAGCAAGAATTATAAACAAAATTCAGGTCATTTGCAATGGGAAAATGATACTAAAGAGAGCGTATGGAGAGTATTCCAGCAGAACATAGCAATGAACCAAAATTCACTTTTCATAGGGAAAGAAAACTAAACACAACCAGCGTAACTAAACATCTCTTAGGCCTATAACTGAGTGTATGTCGGAGTGCATTTCATCATTGTAGAGCAATAGGATCATGCTAATCATATATATGTCGTGCCGAATTCACAAAATTGCCGAATTCGCGGAATCGGCAACATTTTTGCCCATTTCGCGTAATCGGCAAAACGCTGCCCACTTCGCGAAATCGGCAGCGTTTTGTCGAAAACGCGTAAAGGCTTCTTAAATGTTCCCATTTTGCGAAATCGGCAGCCACTTTTTGGTTTTAAAGTTCTTAAATGCCTGGGATATCATCACACTTATACAGCTAGATACTCGAATGGATACATATCGCAATAATCGATAAGTTATGGCATAAAGTGTAGTTTTCGTGCATTTCCGGAGTTATGATCGACACAGACCAACACAGACCATAAAAACCATAATAGGGAGGTAAAGCAATGTAAACGCAATGTTCTGGTGACACAAGATGTAACAGACTGGCTGCCGCTTTGGTGAAATGGGCACATTTTAACAGCCTTTACGCATTTTGGGCAAAACGCTGCCGATTTCGCGTAATGGGCAGCGTTTTAACGACTGATTACGCGAAATGGGCAAAAATGTTGCCGATTCCGCGAATTCGGCAATTCCGTGAACCCGGCACGACATATAGATGAAAGTAGATGAAAAAGCTGTTCATAATGCATTGACCGTTGACACACAATTTGTCATGCCTCAAGCTGTTAGCTTATTCATCGAAGGTGTTCTCCTTCCGCTTCAATCAATCAATCAATATGAGGCTTATATCGCGCGTATTCCGTGGGTACAGTTCTAAGCGCAGGGATTTTTTTTTACATTTTTTTTTATGCAATTTATATCGCGCACATATTCAAGGCGCAGGGATTTGTTTATGCCGTGTGAGATGGAATTTTTTTGGTTACACAATACATCACGCATTCACATCGGCCAGCAGATCGCAGCCATTTCGGCGCATATCCTACTTTTCACGGCCTATTATTCCAAGTCACACGGGTATTTTGGTGTACATTTTTTATCTATGCCTATACAATTTTGCCAGGAAAGACCCTTTTGTCAATCGTGGGATCTTTAACGTGCACACCCCAATGTAGTGTACACGAAGGGACCTCGGTTTTTCGTCTCATCCGAAAGACTAGCACTTGAACCCACCACCTAGGTTAGGAAAGGGGGGGAGAAAATTGCTAACGCCCTGACCCAGGGTCGAACTCGCAACCTCTCGCTTCCGAGCGCAAGTGCGTTACCACTCGGCCACCCAGTCCCCCTCCGCCCATCCTCCCCCCCCCTCCACACTCTCCCGCCCAAGCATTTACACGTGCTTCTTTTTATGTTCACACGACATCTTGACATACCACAGGCACATGACAATAGTCACCATTGTCATTGAGGGCAGGGTGGGTGCCCGGTGTGACGTTTTCATCTTTCGCCGTGTTGATATTTCGCTTCTCGGCCTCGTTGATCTAGTATAAACTCTACACTGAACAAAAAACACCCTTCGATAGTACTGATGAGCGACCTTGTGTACCTTACATTCATGGGGCCAAATTTGTCCAACCAATTTGTTTTATTTAACTTAGAAATTTGATTCATCCTAAAATGTTTTCCTTCTAACTCAAGGGACGTAACCACTCAGTACACGTTTTCGAAGAATTCGATTTTGGGGGTGAAATCTATTAAATTTTACCACCAATTTTCTTCACATGCAAGAAACTGACATGCTTTTCGTCCATAAATAATTTCACTTCTTAATTTTACCTGGAAACAGCATTTCAGTCTTGAGTATATGTCTAGGGGGAAATATGTACACAGGCGAAAGATGAAATCGTGACACCGGTGGGCGAAGATCTTTGATTTTTCCGTGGAGATGTAAACAACAACAACAACAACAATTTTCCTTTTCTTTGTCATTGATGTTTTTTAACAAAACTTAGACACTACATTTTCCAAGGGTCCTTTTTCAGCAGAAAACAAACAGTGATAAAAACAAAACTAAGGTCATAGGAATTTCTAAAGATAAAAAAACAAAAACAAAAACAATCAAAACACAAGAGAGAGAGAGTGAGAAAGAGAGAGAGAGAGAGAGAGAGAGAGAGAGAGAGAGAGAGAGAGAGAGAGAGAGAGAGAGAGAGAGAGAGAGAGAGAGAGAGAGAGAGAGAGAGAAACAGACATGTAAACAGACAAACTAACAAACAGAAATACCTCAAAGTCCAGTGCCTCTGCTTTTGAGACAAGATCGACAAAGATGTCCCTCAAATTGTCATTGACGGATGCCCAGTGTAGGTTGGCGCCTTGCCAAATCTCATTTGATACTGCCATCACTTTATCGCCTTGGAGTATGCGTCTTAATCACGCCGACCTTAGCCTGTGGGCTTTTTGCTCTTTGTTCTTACCTTCTGTCTTCTTTAGTGGCAAATCTTCCCCCCTTTGAAGGTTTTCTTTACTCGTTCACTTCAAAAGGACGAAGACAGGTGAAACGTACCCTTGGTATTCATGCATATCTTTTTAGGTTGAGAAATATGTTTGTGCTCAAATAAGTATGTGTTGGCTGCTAGGTCAAAAAGAGAGACAACAAATCTGGTAACTTACCTCAAGTAATGCATCCTGCACTGGCTGAAACTTGCACTTGTCTTCTTTAATTAGCTAAAAAAAAGTGTGTTTTTTATGACGGGATGTTTGTTTCATTTGTCTATCACGCAGTGAAATTGTTTTTGTTTTTTTTGTCTGTGAAAAAATCGATCCCAATACTAATATTGAAAATTGTTTTAAGACACCTTCCTGATCATGGCAGGATGACAAGGTTCTTCCCGTGAAAACAATAGGGCTGACCATCTCAGACCTGGCCAGGCTTTTGCATGGGATTAGGCCAACCCTCCACTTGGACACGTACCAACAACCAACAGCCTCAATTCTTTCTATGCAGAGTGCAATTTGTTTAAAGGCACAGTGCAGCTCGCAGCCTTCGTTTTGCGTTTTTGTTGCAGCTGAGTGCATTTACAGTTCAAAAATCCTCCTATGGTAGTAAAACAAACCCAAAACTACCCAACGACGACATCTGTGAAGCTCGACAGTTTCTTGTTCACGCGAGTGCATAAATTAACCTAGTTATTACGTGGTGTTTGGTCGGAGTTCGATTCAACTGAGTGATTCCGGCCTCCATTTTGTTTTACACAAACTCATGATGACGTCTGACATAGTTTGCTTAGTGACGTGTCTTTTTGTGCATGATGTGGTGATCTAGATCCAAAAATAGGTCAAGACCAGCCGGGTCCGAGTACGAAATTAATTCGTAAAAAAAATCGCAGTTCTTGACTCTTTGGGTGCAAGTCAATGAAACTTGGTAGTTCTTCTAACGGATAGCTGCCTGAGGTATGACTAAAAGCCCCAGGGGCTCCGTGCACCTGGATTTGACAAGTTCAGTACCTTTAATGAATTTATTTCTTAAAGGCCATCAATGTCAATATGCGAAATGAATTTAAAATACAACTTAACTCTGCACAGGAAGCAGCCAGGATGCTGATTTGGGGTGTGTGTCCTTCTTCTTCTTCTGCGTTCGTGAGCTGAAACTCCCACGTACACTCGTGTTTTTTGCACGAGTGGAATTTTACGTGTATGACCGTTTTTTACCCCGCCATTTAGGCAGCCATACGCCGTTTTCGGAGGAAGCATGCTGGGTATTTTCGTGTTTCTATAACCCACCGAACTCTGACATGGATTACAGGATCTTTTTCGTGCGCACTTGGTCTTGTGCTTGCGTGTACACACGGGGGGTGTTCGGACACCGAGGAGAGTCTGCACACAAAGTTGACTCTGAGAAATAAATCTCTCGCCGAACGTGGGGACGAGCTCACGCTGACAGCGGCCAACTGGATACAAATCCAGCGCGCTACCGACTGAGCTACATCCCCGCCCAGGGTGTGTGTCCAAGCAGAAAGGTGATCTTATCCCATATTTAACATCTTGGGCAAAGTATAGTGAGTACAACTATTTTTCAGGGGAAGGACACATCCTGAACTCAGGTCAAAATGAGTTCGGCTCATTCTCTCCCTGACCGGGACGCTACAGTCCTACGCGAATCTATCAAAACAAAAATACAGAGTTATCTCCCATAATTATGGTTTTCGCGAGCACTGATCTAAATTTGAGATCAGTGTTCGCGAGACGAAAATGATTGCAGATTGGCCGACTTCGACAGTGATCTCCGTTCTGTTCTTCACAGTTATGATAAAGACATCGTTCTAAGGTCAAAACAAGTCGAGATTTTGGGACTGCTGCCGGAAGGAGATCGTAATATATGGTTTCATCACTGTCAACTGGTTACAGAAAAAATCGTCTGCTCCACTTCGCGCCGAAACCAAACGGTTGATTATCACGTGACACTTTTGCCATATTTAGAGTTGTTTGCACAGTAAATACAGCCTAGTGGTAAGGCGTCCGCCCCGTGATCGGGAGGTCGTGGGTTCGAACCCCGGCCGGGTCATACCTAAGACTTTAAAATTGGCAATCTAGTGGCTGCTCCGCCTGGCGTCTGGCATTATGGGGTTAGTGCTCCGGTGTCAGAATAATGTGACTGGGTGAGACATGAAGCCTGTGCTGCGACTTCTGTCTTGTGTGTGGCGCACGTTAAATGTCAAAGCAGCACCGCCCTGATATGGCCCTACCCTTGTTAAACAAACAAACAAACAAACAAAAGTAAATACAGCCGCGAAAAATAGCTCGCTTGAAACTGTCTTACATATCAATTCCTTTGAAATTTAAAAATTACAAAACACCATGAAAAATCATTATTGACGATCGCGAATCTGCTTATATCAATAATACATTACAAAAAGCTCTAAATATGTAAAAACAAAAAAAAACAAAAATCGGTTTCCTTGCCAGACAAGGAAACTCAAGGCATCCTGTCAGGGAGAGAATGAGCCGAACTCATTTTGACCTGAGGTCAGGATGGGGATGGACATTGAATGATGAACGTGAGTTTATCATGATGCTGAAGCCGCAGAATGTTCGGCTATGGCAGAAGGGAAGTTTATAAGCTTAGGAAATATCGCTTATATACTGTAAAAGTAATAACCCACTCTCCTAAGAAAAAAAGCCGGGCTGTGAACTGATTGTAATTGTTCAAATGGAGAAGTTCAAGTTTTAACGCCCTCACGGCAAGTTTTAACTTGACTTTAGATTAGATACACAAGTGTATGCACTCATGGCAGAATGACCGAGGTCTTTTAGGTGCCACTGCGGTGACACGAGGGTGGGAGATGGATACCGTCTCTGGGTCTGCACATAAAGATGACCCGTGCTCTACCACCTGAACTACCGGCTGGGTCCCCGTGTTCAAATAGAAGGGTGCTCTCATCGTATAGTATACAGATGGGATGGACATTAGGGGGAAGAATTTAGCCGATGCTCCCCAGCATGTCGTAAGAGGCGACTAACGGATTCTGTTTCTCCTTTTACCCTTGTAAAGTGTTTCTTGTATAGAGTATAGTCAATTTTTGTAAAGATTTTAGTCAAGCAGTATGTAAGAAATGTTAAGTCCTTTGTACTGGAAACTTGCATTCTCCCAGTAAGGTCATATATTGTTCTACGTTGCAAGCCCCTGGAGCAAATTTTTGATTAGTGCTTTTGTGAACAAGAAACAATTGACAAGTGGCTCTATCCCATCTCCCCCCCTTTCCCCGTTGCGATATAACCCTTCGTGGTTGAAAACGACGTTAAACACCAAATAAAGAAAGAAAAGAAGATGGGATGAATCTTTGAAGGTGTGCACAGGGAGGAATGCATCTGTATGAACACCATGCATCAATCTGGCAGCTATGAGCTACGACTTCCTTTCTTCTATATTTTCCCTTTTTTGCACTCTTCACTCTTTCTTCTTTTTTCCTTTTTTTGTTTTGTGTGTGTGTGCATTTCCATAGATTTCCATAGTTGCGGCCGCGAGACCGGTGCATAATAAGACAAACATTCATTTGTCCGTCTGTGTGTTTGCGCAGGACCTGCGCAGCAGTAAAACAAACGACGACAAGGCGTAGAAAGCCTTGCGGCCGACAGGAGACACGGCAAGGGACATAAATCACTCCGGGGCGTGAGGCAGGCGAGGGTCGCCGAGACTGACTCCTCACCTGGTTATGGCCAGGTGTGCCGAGACAACGACAGCGTGCGAAGGATGCAGCAGCGCCGAGAAAAAAACACCTACGTGTGGTAACAAAAAGGAGAAGTTTAAGAAGGAGAAGACGATATGGGCAGGGACAAGGGAGATCACCTGTAAGCTGTTACTGTAGAAGACCCCTTTAAGACCCCCAGAGAACAAAGCAAAGACGAACTAGTTAATGGTCTAGCGCCAGTGTATTTACTTGATTACTTACCATCTCTCATTTCAGCAGTAAATCCGTACCACCGACGCAAACCATATGATAGGCAAATGTTTCGAGGTAGAACTGAATTAGGCTATATAAGCATTCCTTTTTTTCTTCTGCAACATCTTTATGGAATGAATTGCCTGATCATATAAAACAAACGAATTCAAATTGGTTGTTTTAAAAGATTTTTGTCCAGAGATGACCCTCTAATTCCCCCGTATGTCTACTCTAAAGTTCGAAAAGCAGAAATCATTCACTGTAAATTAAGATTAGAGATAAGTGATTTAAATGCAGATATGTTTAAAAGACATTTGACAAATGATGTTTTCTGCAGGTGTGGTTTTCATGTTGAAAATTGTGAACACTTTTCATTTGACTGTCCTCCTCCGAAAACGGCGTATGGCTGCCTAAATGGCGGGGTAAAAAACGGTCATACACGTAAAATTCCACTCGTGCAAAAAAACACGAGTGTACGTGGGAGTTTCAGCCCACGAACGCAGAAGAAGAAGGAAGAAGAATTTGACTGTCCATTGTACACGAATGTTAGAGCAACCACTATTGATACTCTACCAGATAATAATAATATTACTGTTTTGTGTGGGGTCCTGATTTGGCCTATTATGGTCCGCTGGACCCGAAAAGCAACAGCTAACTAACTGTTTTGTGTGCTGTGTACGGTAATAGTGACAAGTCCTTGGCTGAAAACACAGCGCTGTTTCATCAGATTCAGAAATTTATATTTGACAGCAAACGTTTTTGTTAATACCATATGTTTAGTCCTTTTGTTATAAGAGCATTGAATTGATCTATAGTGGATGCAATCTCTCTCTATCTCTCTCTCTATCTCTCTCTCTCTCTCTCTCTCTCTCTCTCAAATAAAGAGGGACCCAAATCAACTAACCTTCGAAGTTCCTAGTGTATATTTACCATTAGCACGCAAAATTATTCATAAGAGATACATTGGTGACATAAACACACGTCCTGGCTATAATGTAAATTGGTTGGACGAAGCAAACAATCCATTGAGACAAATCAGCCTTGAGGAAAATAATGACTTGTGTAATGTACCTTGTGAACTACCTTCTAAAAATCTGTACAGAACCAAGGTTCAAGTCAATTGTGTAAATGAAAAACTAATAACAATAACAATCTTCTACACTACTGGTAAAGTACTTGTTCAAGGTAACAAATGTCCCAGGTGGCGGGATGAAGAATTTAAGACACTAATTGACTGTATCAAAACAGTGTATGCTTTTTCTAGAAGTGATGAGTCAACCCTAGATGCTAAGGTGAATGAACATGTATCCAGATTAAAACTACCATCTTTTTCAATATCGGAGAAGGGAAAGATGTCGTTACATGACACCCTCTCAACACAAACTGCGTCTCCAGTTGCAGTTGAGGAGGAAAGAAATGCTGAAGAACCTGATGTTAATCCAGTAACTGATTCCTCATGCTCCTCCAACACAAAACCTTCACACATTGACACTACTAAAAGAACCTCTCGTCGTCTTCGAGCACTCAGCCCTATATCTTCTCCTCAACTTACACAATCACCATCCAGTCCTGAAGCAGCTTTCTCAGCAGACATACACTCACTCCAAAATCTGACACAATCTGAACAAATCACGAAACTCAAGAGTCACAAACCTAGTCACAAATCTCGAATTCATCAATATTCAATGAATTCCATTAGAAAGCAGATGAAATCGCTCAACAAAAAGACTCAACAATTACAGGAGCTGTACAAAGATGCCCCAAATATGCTGTTGTCATTTATTGAGAGTGCAAAACATCAAATCAAAATTGACCTGAAACATAATGAAAAAATACAAATGGAAGAAATGAAAGAAGGAATGGAACAATTAAATAACAAGATTGCTGAATTAAAAAAAATGAACTCAGATCTAAAATCGCAAGTTGGCGATTTAAAAAAAGAACTTTCAAAGAAAAAAGATGTCCAAACTCCTGTCAATCCAGCTGAGCATTCTGCATCTACGATTTCTTCCTCAACTTCTATTGTCTCTGTTGAAGCTGACATGAATAAAGTTGAATACAGTGTGCAGCCTCGACAACACAAAGCTGAAGTACCTACTTTCAATAAGTATGCAGTGCTGACAGACATTGATGGGGACAGTGATGCTATCGTGATGAGTGACTCTTTGAACAGTCAAAGACAGGACAGTGATTCTCAACTTATTGATAACGATGAAGTCATCAATCAAAACCCTCCCAAGCAAACTTACAAAGAAAGAAGTGTTGGTAATGAACACAAACATGAAAACAATGTGGATCTAAAAAAACCACGTGAGGTACTAGCAGAGGAAAGAGTGTTTAATGGAACTACCCATGTTATGATTGGCGACTCCAACCTCAAATCTGTGAAAACTGAACTTGTTTTTCCAAGATGTCATACGCAAAAGATTAGTGTGTCAGGAATTAACATCAACGACCTTATCCACTGGCTAATGAACATCCCACACTGCCAAAATGTGAAACACGTCGTCTTTCACATAGGATTAAACACTTGCTGGAACAGCGTTGTAACACAGGCCATATGGACAAGTTTAATCAAATTGTTGAAAAGTGTATTCCCAAAGGCAGTTATTCATGCATCTTCCATTGTGCCTCCTCGGGGAGACCATCCACTGAAGAAAACTGTGTCTGCCTCCAATGTTGCACTAAAAACTGTGTGTGAAAGTGAACAAGTTGTCTTTACAGACCACACTGAAACTTTCACCACCCAGAGTGGAGCACCACGAAAGGCTTTGTACTGGGACTCCATACACCCAAGTCCCAAAGGAATCGCGAGGCTGGCATGCAACATTAAATATGCTGGTCAGCCTCGTTTGCCCTCACTCAACCATCGCCCAGCAGTACGAACCGGTGGCAGGGTAACCTTACTTCCAACTCCAATGTCCGCCAAAAGAAGCATGCCGTCAGCTCTGCCAATCCCATCGCAGCCTCTTCATATCCAGCCACCAGGATTTGCAGTGGCTGGACATCAAAAACATACCGGTTGCTCCCAAGGTGTGGGTCAGGCAATACAAAGAGAAACATCACCTGAATATGCCTGGTGGGCAAATAATCAGTCTTTACCACCTTGGTTTCCTCCCCCTATGAATTACAATCCACATCTTCACTCTACACGCTGGTTGCCATACTCATCCTTCAAAAGTCCGTATGTTAACAATCATTCAGCCTACGCATCAATGAACATTGCGTTTGAAACTCTAGTTTGAAGTAAACATTAGTGTTATGATTCAATTTGACGCTGTCAGATCTGAATTCTTACATTAGATCTGTTAATGGTGTGTGTGTGTGTGTGTGTGTGTGTGTGTGTGTGTGTGTGTGTGTGTGTGTGTGTGTGTGTGAGAGAGAGAGTGTCTGAGAGTGTATGTGTGTTTGTTTGTGTGTGTGCGTGTGTGTGTGTGTGTGTGTGTGTGTGTGTGTGTGTGTGTGTGTGTGTGAGAAAAAGAGAGAGATTGAACAACTGATATAACATTGACATTATTATTATCAATCAATCACTTCCCTCCTTGTGACAATGCTGATAGCTGAGCTATTTTTGTGTGAGAAATAATACGTACATCACTGCTTATTATCATATGGTTTGTTATCAATGTAATCAAAAGGATCTGATTACATTTTTTTAATGCATCATTATGATTATGTGACAGTGTTGCTGCTACTTCTGAATTTATGGATCAACGAAGTGCTGACATTGCAATTATCTGTGAAATGAACGGCTAATTATCTAATTCTGCATCATTTGAAAAAAAAATGATGAGTGAAACTGAACTGATGTGTGGAATAAGAGGTCTTTATTTGCACCCTTGTGTCCGTTATGGTGTATATTATTGGTCATTGAGTGTATGATAAGATTGATTTGCTGACATTATTCAGTTTGATTATTATGAATTTCGAATTGTGACAATGCTCATGGCTGAGCTATCTTTTTTTGTGAGAACAAAATACGTACACTTCCTCTGTTTATCATATGATTGTTAACAATGTAATCAAAAGGAGTTGATTACATTTGTAAGTGCATCAATATGATTATATGACGGTGTTGCTGCTATTTCTGAATTTAAGGATCAACGGATTCCTGACATTTTAATTCTCTTTGAATTTAGTAGCAATTTATTTAATTCTTCATCAATTGTCAGTGAACTTATGAGTTCAACTGAATTGATGTGTTGACTAAGTGGTGTTTATCTTCACCTTGTGTATGTGGTGGTATATATAGATTTGGAAATATAGTGTCTGACAATATTGGGTTGCTGACATCATTCAGTTTTATTATTACGAATTTGGAATTGTTAGTATAACATTTATAATTATTGTTATTATATACCTGTATTATATTTTTTTCAAATTGCAAGCAACTTTTCAACAGGCATGCATAGTCTGTGAAAAAGTAGTCACTTTTCATTACTTGCTTTTCGTCATTATTTGAAAAAAAAGGAAAAGAAAAAAAGCTGTGGAATTATAAACATTACCATGACTTCAACTAAAACATCTTGGCCGAATAAGGAAGGGCTTCGCATTGGACACCTGAATATTAATCATTTATATAACAAAATGACTGATGTTTCAAATGTGCTTTTTAATTCTGGAAAAAGTTTTCATATGTTTGGTTTTTCTGAATCCAGACTATCAGATAATGTGTTAGACTCTGACATCATTGTTCCAGGATATACTCTTATTCGTAATGATCCTGTTAAAACGAATGAAACAGGCATTACTGTTTACATAAGTGAATCAGTTACATATAAACGACTAGCTCATCTTGAGGTTCATGGAGTTGAATCAATATGGATTGAAGTTAAATTGAAAAGATCTCCGCCCTTACTATTAGGATTTATTTATAGAAACCCTTCTGAAAGAGTAAATTGGGCAGATAACTTTACTATTATGATGGACTCTGCAACACTGGATTCAAAAGAAATCTTGCTCTTAGGAGATTTTAATATTGATTTAATGAAGCCACATAAAAATTGGAATAATACAATTAATAGCTTTGATTTGCAACAAATGGTTCAGTTACCCACTAGGGTCATGGCTGTTTCTAAAACTCTTATTGATCATATTTATGTGTCAGAAAAACAAAATATTATTGAAACATGCGTTCCTATTTTATCTTGCAGTGATCATTATCCAGTTTGTCTTACCTGGTCAAGGAAAGGTATTAAAATCCCTAAAGCTGGACATAAAACTGTAACTTATCGTCGTTTCTCGCGTTTTAATAAAAATGATTTTCTCTCTGATTTAATTCACAGTCCTCTTTCTGAAGTCTATAGCTTTCAGAATCCTGATAAAGCTTTGGAGCATTGGTATAATATTTTTATTTCTATTTATGATAAACATGCACCATTAATTACGCACAGAGTTAGACATATTGAGAAACCAAAGTGGCTTGATCAAGAAACAGAAGATGCTGCAAACCACAGGGATTATTTGAAAGCAAAGGGTGATTTTGAAGGATATAAACGGCAAAGAAATAATGTAAGTTCCCTAAAAAGAACTAAAAAGAAAAACTATTTCACTGAACTAGTGTCATCTAAACAAGATTCAAAATCAATTTGGAAAGCCATTAATTTATTAACAAACAAGCGTTCTAATTCACACCCAACTGCCATGAAAAACATTTCTGCTGATAAACTTAATTTACATTTTTCTACAGTGGGAGAAAAAGTTATTCCTATTGATAGAACACAAGAAAATGATTTAAATACCTTAATAGATCATTGCAAATCCAAGAGAATAGAGGCAGAAATGCCGCTACAACACATGACTGTGTCTGAAGTTTACTTTGCACTTGTTCATCTCAAACAAACAGGAACCCGGGGTGTAGATAGAATAGACAGTAAAATATTGAAAATAGCTGCTCCTGTAATAACAGACACCTTGACATACATTTACAACTTATGCATTACCACTTCTTATTTTCCAACAGCATTTAAGCAAGCTAAGGTAATCCCTCTGTTTAAATCAGGTGATCCTTCTGATCCTTCTAATTACAGGCCTATTTCAATCCTGTCACCACTTTCAAAACCCTTGGAAAAACATATATATAAACATGCCTTAGCACATTTTGATAAAAACAATTTATTCCATCCAAAACAATCTGGTTTTCGCAAAAAGCACTCATGTCATACAGCTCTTATAAATCTAATTGATCAATGGCTAACCAACATAAATTCTAACAAATTTTCTGCAGCACTGTTTGTTGATTTTGCAAAGGCGTTCGATGTTATTGATCATTCTCTTCTCATTAGGAAATTGTCAATATATGGCATGCAATGCACCACCATTAATATTCTTAAATCTTTTCTTTTAAATAGAAAACAAATTACATTTACTAATGCATCATATTCAAATGAAAGTACTTTGAAATATGGGGTCCCACAGGGATCTGTTTTAGGCCCATTATTGTTCTCCATTTATGTCAATGATTTACCACTGTACATAGATAATAACTGTGAGTTGTTTGCAGATGACACTACTATTCATTCTAGTCACCATTCCATAAATTATTTATCAAAAACTCTACAAGAAAGCATTGATGCACTCCTGAATTGGTCAGAGTTAAACCATATGTCTCTTAACCATACTAAAACAAAATTTATGCTAATAACCACAAGACAGAAACGACAAAATCTATTATCGAGCATTCCACCTCTTTATATTAAAAATCAAGTATTGGAAGAAGTGTCTCACCACAAAGTCCTTGGTGTAAAGATTGATAATAATTTATCATGGCATGATCACATTGATTACATCTGTAAGATTGCTTCCCAAAAAATATATCAGTTATCAAAAATAAAACATTTCTTGAATCTCCACTCGCGAAAGATTTTTTTTTACAATCACATCTTGTCAAATATTGATTATGCATCCACTGTGTGGGATTGTGCAAGTGCTAATGTTTTGAAACCTTTAGCCAGTCTTCACAGAAGAGCAGTTAAGCTTATTATGCTAAAAAATCACACTCCTTCAGAATCTGATTATACAAATTTGCAAGTATTACCATTTCAAAAAAGGTTAATGTATAATAAAGGTGTTATAATGCATAAAGTGATGTCAGGATATGCACCGGAGACATTACGTGATAATTTTATTTTGAACTATAACAGACCAAAAATCATCACACCGACTCCACGTATTGACCTTTTCAAATCAAGCCTTCTATATTCAGGTGCGGTCCTATGGAACTCACTTCCTATTTTTCTTAAGCATAAAACAAACACAGACAGCTTCAAAAAAAATTATATGTCGCACATAATGCAACTAAACATGTGCTGAATGGTTCAACAATTCATTTAAAATGTATGTGCATGTTAAACTAAATTATAATAATATGCAGATCTAAATTAAGATATGTTAAAAATTGACATATTTATTATTGGAAATTGTACTTAAAATGCAGCATGACAAATGTATATCTGTATATATATATAATGTATTATAAGTTTGATGTGATAGTTATTTGATTATATTGTTTTCTGTTCTTGTTGACCCTATATTAGGGCGAGGGCTGGATGTAAAAAAGCAATATTCTTGCTTATCTATTACCCTCGATAATAAAGATTTTGTCTTGTCTTGTCTTGTCTTGTCTCTCTCTCTCTCTGTCTCTCTCTCTCTCTCTAATTGTCCTCTGTGTCTCTATGTGTGTGTCTCTGTGTGTGTGTGTGTGTGTGTGTTGTGTGTGTGAGATTTCCGTACCACTGTTGCTATAGTTATCGTTGTTGTTGTTCTTGTTTTCATTTGTTTAAATATCATGCATTTACAATATTGTCCGCCACATTACTCGTTTGTTTCTAAGAGCACATTTATAAGTTTATCTTGTTGTGCTCCCTTAATTACAACTTTCAATTACGGCTTTGTATTTATGCAACTGAATAAAAAACTGTTTAAACCAACACGTACCCAGAACAAGATACTGTAGCAAGGAGGATATGAATTTCAAAAAGGACTCCGGACATGACTTATTTAGCTGTAAAAAATGTCACACATGGTTTTGAACAGTGCTGGGCGAAATCGTATTTGTAAACAGGATAAGGCCCAAAGTATTTGCCCGTCTCAAATTCTACAAAGCTTTTAGCATGTGAAGTCATTCGCTCAACAAGTTGCTGCGAGTGTGGTAAGGGTTTGTTGCAATGTGCTCTGTCGAAGTTAGTTTGTTGCAAACTCCCTCAGTCAAGTCGTTAACAATTGGACAAGTGCAGAGCCCTGTTCAGATACGTTTTTTCTCCAGTAAACTCATCCACGAGACATGACACCCTCTTCAAAACCCAACTGCAAGGCACCGTCGAAGGAGGACGCAGACGCCCGGGACAACGGAAGAGCTGGTCCACCGGTCCGAGAAAGTCAAGGAATGAACACAGATGAGCTTCCTTGACCTCCTGTTGACGGCCCCAAACAGAACAGCCTGGTGAAGGGCTTCATCCTCTTTTGCCCTCAAGTCCCCCCGACGACGGACTGACTGACTGAGTCAAGAGACTGATGAAGATGATGATGATGATGATGAGGATGAGGATGAGTTTTAGTGACAGACAGACAGAAACAGAGATATCAAAAGATCTTTGAACATCACCTGAGAGAGAGAGAGAGAGAGAGAGAGAGAGAGAGAGAGAGAGAGAGAGAGAGAGAGAGAGAGACGGACGGTAGACAGAACTAAAAGCATCTATAAAAGTCACCTAAAAGAGAAAGCAGAAAGAAGAAGGTTTGCAACAGCAAAGACTGTCTATGCCACGGGTAGACATCAAACACCGCTAGTTGGCAACTGTTGAGTGGAAACGATAAACATTGTCCACTAAATGCCAGTCTGCGTCAAGAATGGGAGAGATTGGTATAAGCATATATATACATACACACTGTGTACACTTTGGAAGGTAAAGAAGATTTCGAGTATTGTTGTCTTTGTCATAGTGATCCGCTGTTCAGCTGTAGTCGGCGGGGCTCCAAAAATATCAAAAAATTATATAAAGAATAACGGCATGTTTTCAGCGTAGGAAAGCGGGGGGCGGGGTGAGAGGAAAGAAAGGTGCCCCTAATTGTTTTCTCTCCAGAAAGTACAGGTTTATGATTTGTCCTGTTTGCATAGATTTATGTGTCATTCTGACAAAACCAAACACTATTTTCGATGCGAAATATAACTAAAAATGTAAAAGCAGACTCTTGCAAAAAATATTACCTTTAGAAGAAATTTCTTGAATTGGACCATTTCATCTTGCATTTTCCCCCCAGATCCATATTTTCACCGTTCTTGTTCCACAGTTCTTGTGTCAAAATGTGCTTCTTTCAAGAATATCCTTTAATTTGATAACTTCATCGTTCATGTTCCACCGTTCTGGCATTCTTCTGTGTCTCAAACGGTGTGATAATTGAGCGATTGATGAAGTGTATGTCTAATTCAGACAGCTCAGTCCTCTAAGTCAAGTTCCCACATCGGCCTTCACCACACTCCCGGCCAGGATAGGCTTAGATATGCAGGGGCCTTTACAGACTTTTTCTCAATTCCAAGGGATCAGAAATATCAGTTCATATCTTGCGCGGGAACGACAGGGCAAAATGATGGCATCTTTGAAGTAGCGACCATCAAAGTAGCACTTTTTGAGAGGAGGACGAGATAAATAGTTCCTATACCTATGAGCGGAGTGATCTATTGCCCGGCAGCGCTTTGGGCCCCCTTGCGCCATCGCGGATCCCGTTAGGTCCCCCGCGAGGCGCGTACATCTGCGTCAAAAGCCATCAGGCGGGCTGCCTATCTTTCACTCGGCTACACCACTCATAAATCCTTTGGCCTTACCCCCCGATACAATCGCTGCCGACCGCTCAAGTGACACTCACTCAACCTGCTTCGTCAAAGTTCCAATTAAGATTTTGAAACCAGCCGCCGTAGAGGGCGCAGCAGTGCTGGGCTAGACTTCAAAGAGTCTCGGGAAGAAAGACCCTTCCTGCTTTTTAGGAAAGAGAGCACTTCGTGTAATTTCCACTGCTGATTTTTTTTGCGGCGTTTATCGCTTTGTGGCGTTATGGGATTTTCTACCCAGCCTCTTTTGCTCCTGTATGCTACTGCAGAATTTTGCTGACATGGAAGATGGTTTGAGAGATAATATCTGGTTTATGCGGTTATCATCAGACACCGTCCATTTTGTATTTAAAGCATTGATTTTTATTTAAAATGTCCAACCAAACCGGTCTGGGGAAATTGATTTAAGGCCCAGGTGAATGTTCTACTTGGCCAATATGGCTTTCAACACTTGGTGCAGTTTCCAGTGCATAGTTTTTACATTATGCAGTTTCATTTCATGCCATTACAACCCCCCACGGTGATTAGGGACTATGCTGCATCCACTTTAAAACAGTGGAACATCAGATGTCATCCGAAAAGCACACAAGACATGTGTTGTAGCGTATGCATTGATGTTGCAATCACTTCATTTTTTTTAGGCAAAATTGCCGAAATGACCAACGTTTCGACAATTTCAAGACCTTGACGTCCCTTTTTCCCCCAACGTGACAAAGTTTGGCCATTCTTCCAATAGAGTATAATGATAATAATAATAATTGTCAGTAAGTACTGGTGTCACATGACTAATGTGAACTAGTTGATTGGCTAATGGCGATGCGCTAAAACTGTTAGCGCACTCTTGGAGTGCGCTAACTTTTCCACAGAGCGTATTCTTCCGCCCTTTGCCTAAGCGAGACTGTGCTCTCATCCTCAAAATTAATTAATGACATGTAGCTTATATTCTCCACAATACCAAATGACCATAAATTCCCTGCTTCTCAATTAAAGCAGAAATGGTTTTTTTTCTGACAGATTGCATGTGCCTGTGCCACAGTGCCACTGATCTAAAAATAGAAGCCGCTGTGTTTCATCTCATTTTCGCCGACTTGCATAGATTCTTCTCATATGCCGTGTTAGTGGCATGTAGCTTATCATCCACATTACCAAATGATGAGTTAGTATACAATTCCCAGCGGCTAACAGAAAACACAAGTGTTATTCCGATAACGTACCAGCTAGACCAGTGAAGACTGACTCGATCGACTCTGTCATACAATAGCAGACAACACTGAAATACGACTGCATCAGTTCAGTAAATGAATGGTTTCCAAATTATTATTTCAAGGCAAGAACAATCGTAATCGAAAACGTGTAGGGTTCAGAACGTTCTTACCATATAATTATAAGACTTATTACCAGCCTGCCTCATGCGTGCAGACTCAGTGCAGACTGCAGTGGTTCGATTGCCCTAGCCTAGCAGACGACATAAACCCCGCTCAGCAAATTAACATGTTGGGCAAATGTGAACGAAAAAACGATGGGGATATAATACGTGTAGGGTTCAGAGCATTCTTACCGTTCATATTTAGTATCAGACTCCCCGATGAGGGAAGATACAACACGAGAAATATGCCACATTTATTTTGAAAATGTGCTAACCGTCGAGTCCTTCGGGGGTGGGGGGGGGGGGTAGGGGGGGGGGGTAGTAGTCAATTCAAGGGGAGTCACTCCGCACAGTCAATCCGTCGAAGCTCGACTGGAGGTTTCGAATCGCAAATAACGAAGAGCACAGTCCTTTCTACGAGTTCAAATGAGGTCTCTCTGAAAGATCATCACTGTTCAGCTTAACGCTACACTGGAATTTACCAACAGAAAGCACGACACACTTGAGACACCCCACACAAAAGTAGATCTTACTGTACACGACCTGACCACACAGTTATGCCTATTCAAATGCGCGTAGCAAAATGTGCGTTTGGAATCTTCTTTTTTCTATGGCGGTACTGACAATATCGTTATTGAAACAATCCCAGCGCACTAAGGGATTTATAGAGCAAATCTCGAAAATAATTATTGAACTCAGCGCTATGCGCTTCGTTCAATAATGAATTTTCTCGATTTGCTCTATAAATCCCTTAGTGCACTGGGATGTCTCAATAACTTAAATAATAATAATAATAATAATAATAATAATAAGGGTATTTACAGGGCGCAAATCCTAAAATAGTTCTAAGCGCCTTACAATTTTAAATATAATAATCTTAATAACAGCAACAATACACAACATAAGCGCCTTAAATCAATCTTAAATATTATAATCTTAATAACAGCAACAATACACATTAAAAACAAATAAACCTTATATAAATGGAAACACAATCACATACACAAGAGTATGGCAAAGTCAGCCACCATCGATCGACATCCTTCTGTATGGTGACTTATCCCTTAGAGCTTGGAACGTTCTGTACTGTTCCTTTATGTGAGAAACAATGGTTCCTTACCCAGCTGTGGAGAAATATCTTTCAGCACCGAGTTAAAGACTATTGAAAAGCAGGTAAGAGAAAGAGGGCAAGGAAAAGGGTATACCTGAGAAGGACAGCGAAAAGGGGTGAGGAAAACTAGGATACAGGCAGGAGGATGAGGCGGAGGAACGCACAAATAGAAGGGGAAGGGGGCGGGAGGAGGGGAGGGGAAGGGGGGGGGGGAGCACAAACCCTTCTCCTCGCAGGTTTGTGAAAAAGAATCACCCTCCCTGTTGTCTCCATACGCCATTTTGCGCAATCCTTCAACTTACGCTAACCGACTGGGGGGAGGGGATGTTTTCAATTTAAGCACTTGTCAGAAAACGCTGACTTCAAAGCCCTGGCTATGATGGACGCAGCGTGGAACCAAGGGGTGTTCGAGAAGTCTCTATCACAGGCGATAGCTGGCCTCTTAGCATGATGCCTTTTTCGCCCTCTTCTGCAAGAAAAATGGCCTCCCGTCACTGCTGGGATCGCCTCTAGTGCTTCTTATGCGGCCTCTTGAGCCAAACGCTTTGATGATGGAGGCATTCTTGAAAAAACAAAACAGATAAAAAAGGGAAATATATTTGAGGATTTAAAACAAAAGCGAAGAAGAAGAAGAAATATCTCTTTTCCTTCTTCGGCAATTGCAGCTGGCATTGAAAATGGTTCAACCTTTTCAATGTGCCTCTTCAAAGTTATTAGTCTAAAACACTTGGAGAAGACATGAAAGATGAATATCTTTCAGAAATCGGTACAACTGCGCATCAGTCGTGGTCGCAGCGTAAGTGCGAACGGTATAAGATGGATCATGAAAATTAGTAAATGGACAGGGACGAATGATCGTTCGGCTAGCAAGTTTGGGTGGTGGTGAGCAATGGACATTATACACCTCAGTGACAGGCAAAAGTCACATATTTCAATCATAGGGTTGACAAGTGGTGTGACTATTATTCGAAGCTAAGGCCAAAGCGCAAAGCACCTGTGCAGTAGTATAGTGTTATTAAGGTTGTCGCCTACTTATGTTGCTGCACTTCTATTTTGGTGGTTGGATGCGGCAGGCAGCTATAGGCTGCTGGATGTTAATGCACTTGTCTCATAGGCTTCAATACCATCAATCTAATAAAAACAACACCACTAATATATCGATGCACACACACACACAGACACGTACGCACGCACGCACGCACGCACACACACACACACACACACACACACACACACACACACACACACACACACTCAAACCCAAACACTTACAGAGAAAGTTATAGACAGACAGACAAACAGACAATGAGAGAGAGACCCTCTCCGGACCGACTGACTGAACTACGTGTTGTATTATCTTTTTCTCTCTCTGGCAAACGAAGTTTGGAGAAAGCTTTAATTAGCTAGGCGCCACCCTTAAAGCGGCTGAAACCGATTGAATTTGAGGCATCGAAAGGAGTTGAATGGAAGACGTGACTGACACACGTCACGACGTCTGCATCAATTCTTACTGGTAAAGGTAGACAGCCGCCAGATGGGAACGATTGATATTTAAGTCAAACGAGAACCTTGAATTTTCAGGCAGTTCTCAGTCGATTGAGTTTGAGGGGACATTTTTAGCTGACACAAATTCGCAGATTGACAGAGGTTTCAGTTATGAAAAAAATAAATCAGCAAACACAGACACGAATTAACACGCCTTCCCCCCCCCCCCCCCCCCCCCCTCTCCCCCTCCCCACACCCTGATTAATGCACGCATGCCGACCTAATATAACGCAAAACCCGCGTGTCACTAACGTCAATCTAGAACCGTAAAGTTAACGATCTTGATTTGTGCAAAGCTATCGTCAGTGTACAGCTGTAGCAAGCTTGAGCGGAGAGAGCTAGTGTGCTCGTCATCGAGCATGTCGAATAAATATATCTCATTACGAGCAGAGCGACCGCCCGAGAGCTGTGATTGAGAGAGGGTCCGAGGCGCCAAGACCATCTGTCATCACTAGCGCAACACTACCAACGACCGACGGTTTGAAATTAAAGAGACACAGCGAACGACAAGAAGAAGAAGAAATTAAAGAGACAGACCCCAATCAGAATGTCTGAGCTCTCCTCGCCGTCGAGGCAAGTTTTAGGAAATCTGAGAGAGGCAGACCTTTGGGGCAATAGACGATTTTTGGAAATAACTCCGTCGGGATTGTATTGGTAGTTGAAGAGTGACCTTTTCTTGCAAAACCTCTGCCAAACATTGGAGGGGCCAATCACTAGCGAGGGGTGTGTCGGAAACACGTGCTCCCGTCCCCGTGTTTCACACACACCCCTCGGAATTCGTCTCTATTTGGCACAGTCCGTGAAAACAGTTTCGCTTACCATCTTAGGTCTGATCATAGACCAAATAGCCTGGACCGCCAACTCGTCACGTGACCCTTCGAGGTTACGACGCTCGACTTTCAGGGGCGCTTAGCGTCCGGTTTGAAAGGCCAGCGATTCGAAGACAGTGAAAAGAAAGCACGCTCCAGTTATTTGTGACAATGGGAGGTGACAATGAACTGGATTTTCCAAAACTCCAAACTAAACTTAACAAAACTCATCGAAAAACATGTTCCATATGCACTTTAGCTGAGTTTATTTTAGCATTTTCAGAACTTACCTCGGCAACTTCGTCCATGTTTACAATCGACACCGGATATGACATCCCCCTGATTTCTGAAAGGCCATGTAAGCGTAGGTTCCTAAATGCGAGAGGCCGCTACCTCGTAATAGAGAGAAAGAGCGGAGAGAGAGCTAGTTGGCGGTCCAGGATAAATGGTCTATGTAGAGAGAAAGAGCGGAGAGAGAGCTAGTTGGCGGTCCAGGATAAATGGTCTATGTAGAGAGAAAGAGCGGAGAGAGAGCTAGTTGGCGGTCCAGGATAAAATGGTCTATGTAGAGAGAAAGAGCGGAGAGAGAGCTAGTTGGCGGTCCAGGATAAATGGTCTATATAGAGAGAAAGAGCGGAGAGAGAGCTAGTACTGTTGGCGGTCGAGAATAAATGGTCTATGTAGAGAGAAAGAGCGGAGAGAGAGCTAGTTGGCGGTCCAGGATAAATGGTCTATGTAGAGAGAAAGAGCGGAGAGAGAGCTAGTTGGCGGTCCAGGATAAATGGTCTATGTAGAGAGAAAGAGCGGAGAGAGAGCTAGTTGGCGGTCCAGGATAAATGGTCTATGTAGAGAGAAAGAGCGGAGAGAGAGCTAGTTGGCGGTCCAGGATAAATGGTCTATGGTCTGGTCAGGCTATTGCATGGGATAAGGACACACCTCCACAAAGACACGTGCCAAAAATCAACCAATTAAACACCTTCCTGCATGTAGTGTGCTATTTTTGAATGAATTATTATTTTTGGATATTGTTCCTATTTCGTGCATGTACGTGATGCCCGGGATGTGAGGCTCCAAATTTGGTTTTGTGCTCAGAAGTATGCTCGTACTGCCATTCCAACACGACAAAGCCTATACCCACTAAGAAGAGTGTCATTGTTTTTCCCTGTTTGGTTATCGTTTTAACATTCAGTCAAATATATTGATTGAAAGTTTCAACGAGAGCGGAGCTGGTTGTTGGTGAATTTGAGAATGTCTTGTGGGAGAATGGGGTTTTCCTCTTCAGTTTAAATACATAGCACGGCTAATTAAAATCGGGACAAAACACGGCGGGCGGAAGGATACCCCCCCCCCCCCTCCCCTCCGTCTTCTCCCGTTCTCCCAGCTCTAAATTCCAAGCCCCTGTCACAATAACAGAGCGGCCGGGAAGCGACGAAACGTAAATGATCTCCGCTGTCGTTTGTAATTAAGGATCCGCCGCGGAGAGATTCTCAAATGGCCACCTCTTTTAAGTGACGAGACTTGTCACAGGGGAGACAACAATACGGGATCGTGGGCAATTATCCCCATAACAGGCGAATTTAGCAGGCAATTGTCTCTATACCCATGATCAATATTTTCAGGGAAGAGTGAAGGCGGGGGCTGCTCGAGCGAAGCTGGACACAAAAAAAGGGGGGGGGGGGCGTGGAGGACGGGTGGGGGGGGGGGGGGGTTGATGAGGGAGCTTTACCACCGAGGAGCGCATGTGAGCCCCACACAGGACCAATGTCATTTAGCGTGTGTCTTGTCGGGTAGAGGGGGGGGGGGGGTGGTGGTTGTGGATAAATGAAAGAATTTAAAATTTACTGCCCCTTGTTTGTGAGGGACGGGAGGACCGGAGAACGAACATTAATAAGAACAAACAGAGAGAGAGGGAGAAAAAGAGAGGGTCCATTACTAATTTTTACACCATACTATCCGTCACCTAAGTTTGAATTTGTGTAAACTTACAAAGACGCAGACGTAAAATAAACCAGGACAACAAGGACAAGGACAACAGTAGCAACAACAATAACAACAGTAGCAACAACAATAACAACAGTAGCAACAACAATAACAACAGTAGCAACAACAATAACAACAGTAGCAACCACGTGAACTGCAAGAGAATTGTCCAGGGATAAGAACATCCTTCCACTTGGGCACGTACCAAAGATCAGAAGCCTTTCTGCATAGTAACGATAGTAACGATAGTAACGACAGTAACGATAGTAACGATAGTAACGACAGTAACGATAGTAAGAAAATCTATTCTGCGAGGTATTCCTGCTTTGCATGTATGATAATAATAATAAGGGTAACAGGGCGCAAATCCTAAAATAGTTCTAAGCGCCTTACAATCAATCTTAAATATAATCATCTTAATAACAGCAACAATACACATTTAAAACAAGTCGCGTAAGGCGAAATTACTACATTTAGTCAAGCTGTGGAACTCACAGAATGAAACTGAACGCACTGCATTTTTTCACAATGACCGTAGTCCGCCGCTCGTGCAAAAGGCAGGGAAATTAACGAGCCTATTTAGCGCGGGGGTGGTTGCGCTGTGCTGCATAGCACGCTTTTCTCTATCTCTCTTCGTTTTAACTTTCTGAGCATGTTTTTAATCCAAACATATTATATCTATATGTTTTTGGAATTAGGAACCGACAAGGAATACGATAACATTGTTTTTAAATCGATTTCGAAAATTTTATTTTAATCATAAATTTTATATGTTTAATTTTCAGAGCTTGTTTTTAATCCGAATATAACATATGTATGCTTAGATGTTTTTGAAATCAGAAAATGATAAAAAATAAGATGAACGCAATTTTGGATCGTTTTATAAAAATATAATTTTAATTACAATTTTCACATTTTTAATGACCAAAGTCATTATTTAATTTTTAAGCCTCTAAGCTGAAATGCAATACCAAAGTCCGTCGTTTGTCGAAGATTGCTTGGCCAAAATTTCAATCAATTTGATTGAAAAATGAGGGTGTGACAGTGCCGCCTCAACTTTTACAAAAAGCCGGATATGACGTCATCAAAGACATTTATCCAACAAATAAAATTAACGTCCGGGGATATCATACCCAGGAACTCCCATTTCAAATTTCATAAAGATCGGTCCAGAGACAGACACAGAGACAGACAGACACACACACACACACACACACATACACCACGACCCTCGTCTCGATTCCCCCTCTATGTTAAAACATTTAGTCAAAACTTGACTAAATGTAACAAGAAGAAGATAAAAGTATGTATGGAAAGCAGCCAGACTGTTGATTTTTAGTATTTGCCAAAGCGGAAGGATGCTCTTATGCCATGCAAATGCTGGATAGGTCCATGGTTATTTACGAAATGGTATACACAGGAAGGGGGGTATCCTTACTTTTCAGCGTGTTTTTCTTTTTGTTTTGAAAGCAGCCGGTTACGCAAGAGGAACAACCAGCCTTTTGTCAATGACACGAAAACTATGAGGCTTAATAAATTATAGCTTCCCTGCGAGAACGTAAAGTTTACGTTAAAACCTTACAACCTGGGGGGTAAGAGTCGAACGGCGTTGAAAGGAAAACGTTACTCACTGCGCTGTTTACAGTTCGTCCAAATCATCACAACGAGCATGACAATACATCTTAAAGGGGAAGCCACTCGCACCCACTCTAAAGCGGAGCAGACGTACGCATAAATCAAGGCTTTTTATAAGACCCCGGATCACGAAGAAAGGAAGAAACAAAGATGGCTGGAAGCGCTCACCAGACACCGAGCCTCCAAACGAGACGGAAAACAGTCGACTTTCGGCGCTTGTGTGCAGCCATTGTGCATCAATTACACCAAAATGTGTTATTCTTTCATCTCCTGAAGAAGATTTTGTTACACTGAAGAATAAGAAAAACAACAGGGCACTACCCTGACGGGGCATAATGAGAACAATTACACTGAGATCCCCCTTCCAATTAATAATATAAAAGTGCATAGATGTTTTTGTCACGACTTGAAACATCATGCTGAACTATAACTGGAGGCACATGTATATTAACTCGTGTGTGTTTTGTTGTAACTATATTATGAAATTTACAGCATTTTTTTTCCCGGCTTAAAAACGCATAATATTTGTGTTGGGACTTGAACAAATGCTAACCTGTTGAACTTGAAGAAAGTATATCCAAGGTTATATTTTTCTGACAATTTTCTAGAATATTGCATGGTACAAATTGTAGTGGCAACCCAGTTTTTTGAAGAAGACTCGTTTATGTTTATTTCTGGACACGTACTTCAAGTTTGGGACCGGAGGAAGTTTGGTATATAGTGTGTGCAATACTGAAGCAAGCGCCAGATGCATGTAATTACTAATAAACAGTTTATGAATAGCTCGCAAGAAACTGAAAAAGTATGACCTTGTCGCAGTTAGTAATACACATTATATACTTACCTAACTAACTTAATTACTTTGCTGCCAGACTGTTATCCATATCGTATACATCGAGCATGATTCTGAAAGAAGGCCTACACTCACTGTTATAAATACAAAGATACCAAGAGTATTGAAACAGGACCAGAAATACAGCAACGATAAACTTTTGGACTCACCTGAATGATCAGTGAGTCACTATATTTATAATGATTGTATCAATGATATTGATTGATAATATGGTTGTTTGCGTTGTCGAATGAACATTTCTCAACAATTTTAAGTTAAGCGTTGATTTAGGAATTATTTCAAAAGCTTAAAATGACCGTTGGATGATTTTGCTTGAAGTCACGATAAGACAAAAACACCCCAAAAAACAACAACAAATGAATACTTCAGTAACCTCGACCTTGAAAGTATATAGCCTTGGTATCAAAAAAAAAGTTTCCTTCTTAATAATATAGTCACTCTCATAGATTCTTGGTCGTCACTTTTCCCGATCGTAGCTCTTCGCACAAAGGCATTGTCTGACAGGGAACGCTGAAAGTTTATTGTGATATTTGTTTGTCTGTTCACTTAAAAGACCGTTGGGTCGACATATTTGTGACTGTAACGTAATTTTGTCAATAACAACGTTCCTTCTTCTTCTTCTTGTCGATCACTCAGATGGAAACGCCGGTTCCCCACGCAAATGTTGCCGTGCGCTGTAGGTCGTCCAGACTGCCATAGAGCTTCCCTTGCACCGTGGTCGCCTCCGCCCAGATCTGGCTCCTGAGGCCATCGTGTAGTGGGCAGGTCTGCAGCAGGTGTTCCGTTGTCATGCTGCCTTTGTTTGACAAGGGCACTGGTCTGACTGGCCAATTCTGAACTTGGTGAAAAGGTGGTGGTTCATTCGGTTGTGGCCTGTCCGCAGCCTGAAAATGAGGACCTGCTCAGACCTTGTGAGCAAGTGAAAGGCGTCTTATAACAACGTTCGAACAACCTACCTTTCTTGTCTTTTGATTCTGAAATTTGGAACGTTGGCAGTCTCTTAGTTTTTTTTAATTTTTTCATATCATCACTAAATTATGATAATTCTAAAAACGGCGGGAACATTATGTGCGTTTGGAAACAAATATCCAAATTCAGGGATTGACTCAATAGTAAGAGGTTTGACATAACCACACTCGCCTAATTTAAAGCCTCCAGATTTTCTGAAATTAATTTCTACATGTCACCGAAGATCTGGGGTATTTTTGTATACTTGGACCTTCAGATATTCCAATACAGTTCAGAGACATCCTGCTTGCTGCCGCGCGAGTAGAGAAAATTTTCCCTCTTTATCTTCACTGCGCTGGCTGCAAAATCCCTCCGCGCGGAGGTGTTTTCAGACACGTCAGACACAGGGTGAATAGGTAAAAGTCTGCATGGAAAGTTTAAATCGGGCAGAATGGGTAGTACTACTCAATTTCGAATCTCCTAATGTTAAGCCCATCTAATCACCTAATTTGGATATTTTTGTCGAAAGTGCACAAATCAATTGACCTACAAATGTGAAAGTTAGTGATATGATCATGCATAAGCTGAAGTAAATGTACACCAAATATAAAGCAATACGCACAACATACGTAGAAGTAATTAGCCTTTGCATTTTTTCGGGTCACCATGCATGTAACAGTCCATATTCGAATGGATCGGATGTTCAACAACTTTCCCCTGTGATTTGTTTAAAGACAGACTCCTCTACAGGTTCCAGAAGACAGGTTTTAAGATTTGAGTTTAAAGTTGCCAAGCGGAAGTAGGCGCCCTGAACGAGGACAGTCAGTGGACGAAGGAGAAGGGTTTGGGGTGCATGAAGTCTCTATATTATGACGGCTTACCAGTGCCAAAACCTGGGGTTACCCATTATCACGTGATAATTACTAATTAACGCTGTCAGTTACTGTTTTCACTCGTTAGTTACTCATTTTCACGGGATAATTAGTTATTTTCACGGGAAAATGACTAATTTTTAGTTTTGGCACTAGCAATCCGTCAGGAATTGAGCCAAAACTAAGAATTAGTCATTTTCCCGTGGAAATTAGTAATTTTCCCGGGAAAATTAGTAATAAACACGTGAAAATGGTAATTATCAAGGGAAACTTACTAATTTTCCCATGATAATTACAATTATGAGGTTTTGGCACTAGTACGCCGTCATACTATATGCGAGAAGCGTTTTGTTCTGTGTTAACTGATTTAGACAGTTAGAAGTGAGAAGCGGTTATGAGGATATGTGTTGACGCTAACGAACTGTCCGTGAAATCTTTCTGAAAGGGCCTTTACAATAAACCTTTCGTCTGGGTGGAAGGTCCGCATTTCGTGGTGTGTCCAATGTCAGACCAGGCCAAGCGGGAGCTCTGAAATTAACTTTAACGTTAACATTGAAGAATCTAGATAAGCAACCCAGCATCCAACTTCAGCAACCCACCCCCGACTCCTTATATGGCCTTATACCTCCCCCCCTCCCCCACAACCCCCTCCACCGCCCTCCCCTTCAACACCTACCCCCCCCCCCCCCCGGATTTTGTTGTCTCTATTCTTATACAGTGCTGCCCTCCTATTCTTCTTCTTCGTTTGTGGGCTGAAACTCCCACGTACACTCGTGTTTTTGCACGAGTGGAATGTTACGTGTATGACCGTTTTTACCCCGCCATTTGGCAGCCATACGCCGCTTTCGGAGGAAGCATGCTGGGTATTATCGTGTTTCTATAATCCACCGAAATCTGACATGGATTACAGATCTTTTCCGTGCGCACTTGGTCTTGTGCTTGCGTGTACACACGAAGGGGGATAAGCCACTAGCAGGTCTGCACATAAGTTGACCTGGGAGATCGGAAAAATCTCCACACTTAACCCACCAGGCGGCCGCAGCCGGGATTCGAACCCTCGACCTTCCGATTAAGAGGCCGACGTCTTACCACCCCGCCACAGCGCCCGTCCTGCCCTCCTATTTTGAGACCGTTAAAATCTAAGAAAATCAGGCCTTGAAATGGACAGAGCCTTGAAATGGACAGAGCCTTGAAATGGACAGAGCCTTGAAATGGAGTTAAATTTACCGAAGTAGGGAACAGACAGCACGGTGGTAAGAAGATGAGGGGGGGGGGGGGGGGGGGGCACCAAAGGAAGGGGTGGTGTCCCCTCGTACCTCCAGCCTTGTCCGTCCCCTGCCCTTTCCTGCTTCTCAGTTCCCCTGTTCTGCTGTGCGCCCAGTCTTGCCACGAAACAAAAAAGCAGCATTGGTTAGAGAGCATACGTGATGTAATTTCAAATCACCGCCCGTGCCATGTCCCTAGATTAGGCTGATATTTATGCCCGGGATGTTCCCTTGGATCATCCTACGTTTTTCCTGCCTGTCACCTTGCTGGAACGAATCATGTACATCAGTTTTCCCTTCGCATTACTGTGCAACGTTACAAAGGCGGGGTGCGACGAAACAATAGGATTATGAAAGGGTCGTCAGGGTTAATGAAGGGGGGGCAGACCTCAAAGATTTAATGAGGAAACGACTCCCTTGCATATGGTTTTGACAACACAAATTAGTCTCATTCGTATGTGCGCGCATGCGCATGTGACGTTTTAACATTTCATAAGGAGACAAGAAGCATTTTCGTGCAAGAGGATGGTAAAAAAACGTGGAGGTTGAAGATATATAAAATAACTGGAATTTTAAATCATTCATGCGTTACTTTTTTTTAAAACTTAAAATAAAACTCTCATGCATCTTGGAAGGGAACTCAAGGGAGGGGGAGGGGAGGGGGAGACCACCGGCGACCGGAAATGAAGCCTAGAAATCGCATTTTAAACACTGAAAAAATGACCTGCGTTGTTTTTCATTCTAAGGTTGTAGTTTGTGTACCAGAAATTGCACGAACATGCACTAAGTTGGGGGAAAATACGAGTACCACGCTTGTCATTATAGTCTGTGTATCGGAGTGGTACTTCTTTAGTCCATTTATAACGAGAATTGCAATATTTATAACTCAGTATACATTAGTATTCAATTAATTCTTAACACATGATTTCTAAAAAAAAATACATGGCGAACAAAAAAAGCCCCCTATCGAATTGCATACAGTGATTAAAAAAAAACAAAAACAAAAAAACTAAAAAACTAAAACAAACACAAAGCAGCAACAAAAAAGTAGAACTGAACCTTCAAACGAACATGCACATGCTCGACCGAGGGAACAGCATTTAAAAAAAAACCAAAAAACCCGAAGGAACAATGAAAGTAAGCCACAATAGAATAAAGCCATAAACAACGGAACAAAGGAACAAACAAACAACAAACAAAGAAACCAATAAACAATAAAACAAACCGACAAAAAGCAAAAACAACAACAACACAAACCCCACAATCAAACAAACAAAGAATAAAGTAACAAACAAACAATTAAATCATCGTCTTTTTGACGCAAACTGCCAAGCCTCTGTCAACAAATAATCATGACGAAGAACTGGAATGCAAAATCTCGTCATTAAATTTATGTTCTGAAAAGTTATGGCGTAAGGCTCTCAAAATGTTTGTAACACTCTGTTGTGACATCCGTCTTTCCGACACCTTAGAGGTCCTACCGATTAAACCACAGCAGTGTTTATTACTTTATTTTTATATTCCGAGCGTGTTTACATTTATTTCTCTCTGTACACTCTGACAATGACATGACTTGTTGCAAGATATTCATTAGGGTTAGGGTAAAATAAATCAACAACACCAACACCAACTACTTTGAAAACTTTAGATATAACATTTTAAAACATTCAACAGCAAGGTACACACAGCATTAATCAAGCGACGGGAGTAGACATGCCAACTTGTTTTTTTGACTCCAGGCTAATGACCACCAACAACTTTTAACGAGGCATTTCATTGTCCGAGACTATATACGGACCTGAAAAGCGTGTACTCGGAGTGTTAACAGGGTTAATCTTAAATCACAGTAGTCTAGAAAGGCAAAGTTCTCACCATTCTGTGTTGTGACAGTCATTGTGTGTTCAACGTCCCAAATCGAATTCAAAAAGGCACCGCAGGGTGATTTTAATTCGTTTCTTGTTGGGGTTAAAATAAACCACCACCCAACGTGACAGTTTTATCTGGTATTGTTTAACGTCTTTAAAGCTTCTGCATTGACACAGTTTTCCTTAGAACACCTCTTAGTTTTAGTCTAATAAAGATGGTGTCCTCACTGAGAAAACTCTCTGAGATCACTTCTTCTTCTTCAGCGTTCCAGAATTTTTCTGGTTTCGTGTGAGCTCGTTTGCCCATTTGGGTTCCCCACACTATGCTCTGAGAGCATAGTCAGCTCACGCCGCTTTCGTTGAGTAGGCATGCTGGGTATTTTCTTGGTTCCATAACCCACCGAATTGTGACATGGATTACAGGATCTTTTCCGTGCGCACTTGGTCTTGTGCTTGCGTGTACACACGAAGGGGGTTGAGCCACTAGCAGGTCTGCACATAAGTTGACCTGGGAGATTGGAAAAGTCTCCACTCTTAACCCACCAGGCGGCAGCGACCGGGATTCGAACTCACGACCTCCCGATTAGGAGGCCGACGTCTTACCACCTCGCCACTGCATCCGCCTGAGACCACCGAATGTAGGCTTCATAAGCATGGTAATTGCTGAATAGTCAATACCCAAAAGTCTTTAATTTTGAAATGTTAGGGGTATTTCTTCAAGTTACAAAACTCCTTTGCAAAAGTTGATTGCGTACGTGTTTAAATCTAATCAAATAAAATAAAGGAATGGTGTTTCCTGTCTGCACTGACCCCGTCCGAGGACGATATCACAGTAATGAAATAAAAGCTCCATTACGCTTTAGAATGCAGGGGGAAAGGGAGAAGGGCAAAGCCAGACACGTAGTAAAAACATTACACTTAAAACACAGCTCCCAAATCAAAACGCGGGACATTAATCTTAGACGAGCCATAAAATGTGTTCTGGACAAGGGCCATAAAACGGCGCTAACACCTCGCGTATTTACGTTCATCAGTAGAGCGCATTAACAAAAGGGTAAGGCGGGGAATTTACCTGCAGGCGCTTCTCTGGGTCCCATAAATCGCATCTGTAACTGAGCTGAACCGACTGTGAAATATGTTAAGGTTCTTCCTGCATGCTAATTATCTACTTACGTACAGCAATTGTTCTGTTGGTGTTAGTGGATAAAGGTGTACATTTGTGACTCGGCTGTGAACTCTTGAGTTATACAACAAGGGCTCCACACGGACGCCCGTCCTAGAGGGATCCCGGGACTCCCAGTTTTATTGTTTAGAGTTGTAGAGGGTCCCAGGAGTCCATGGTCCCGAAACCCCATGTGTTCATATAACGCAATCACGAATACGGTGTGACATGAAGTGTCTTTTTTCATCAGAATATTCGAAGAGGACACTTCAACTATAACTTGTTAAGTGGAACACACACACTCTTTTCCATATCGTTCCGGCGTGAAATTAGCATTTGTGCTAGCACTATAATATACTGACGATTACAGTCTGATAAGAGTACCTACAGTACACAGGATAGCAGAAATGTAGTGCGTCCCGGGACCCGCTCTTTATAGGTTTAGTGCGTCCCGGGGACCCCTCAATGCATTTCTAGTTCGTGATTTCGGCTTCTAGTGCGTATAGGACGCAGGGACGCGCACTTTGGGGAGCTTTTTTTCTGGTAAATTGTAACTAGTTCCATCCCGAAGAGCTGTTTTCACACCTTGTGGAACATCAACTCAGAAGATGATGACATCGAACGCCTTACAAGAGCACAACATGTCATTATCTTCACTCGGGGTGCGAACTGCATGGTCACTGCCGGCTCCTATAGCTCACCTCTACAAAATGAAGATCTCCCACACAGACGACTGCCCGTGTGAAACAGGCACTAAGTTTAGACTCCAGAACATGTCATCCAGACCTGACCGACCTTTGCGGACCTGAGAAACGAGTTCTGGACAGAGATGGTCCACGACCTGAAGGAGAAACTGTGGGGGCCCTGCGGCGAACTGCAGTCTGGCACAGCGACGGTGACGCAGAAGAAGAAGACGAAGAAGAAGAAGAAGTTAACTACTTTTTTTTTGTGGTTTGCTTGTTCATACTATACACTGTATATATCATAGATTTGCCCTTCTAGCTTTGGAAACCATACCCAGTTTTCGACAAGTATTTCTCTATGATAAATGCTTCTACTGTTTGAAGAGTGTTAACTATTCCATTCATTAAAAATCCTGATTATATTATGGATTGCATTAATTATGAAATAATTATGAAACGCTGGCTTTAGTATTACATAACTATATTACATATATCACAACGGTGCTTACCACAAGAGGCACTGCACAATTAATAAATAAGTAGAGTTTTGCCAAACCAGCAACAATGTTTAAAAAAAAATGCTATGAGACAAGACAATAGAACACGTGAAAAAAAAGTTGTCTGTATGCGTTGACATTTTACCAACAGGGTTGGATTTTGCACTAAAGTGCATTTTGTCAACAATTGTTCAACAATATTTTTAATATAGCGCGCTTCTCTTGCATTATTATTATGTATGTGTCGATTTTTTCAACCGTGACAGAAAAATAATTGTCAAGTTCTAGTACAAGCATAGCACTTTTTAAACACAAATCGTTCACCTTTAATAAGCTGACGTAACAAACACGCACTAGCTTGTATACTACCAACATTACCACGGTCATGGCTCGAGCCCCGTGTTCTAAGCTAATTGCTACAGTGTCAGTGACAGAGTCATTAGACCGGGAGAGCGAGACGGGGTCTCGGCTGACCCCCAACCTCGAGATCTTTCGTCTTGGCTAACCCAGGGGCGGCGCATGCGCGATGACGCGCGAGACAGGAGTCGGTGTTGACAGGCTCGGTTCTTCATCACTCTGATGGGAGACGGAGAGAAAGATGGCGGGCGGTGTGTGTCACTGGCAATTAGTCTTGCGGCCACTGATGAGGTGGGCAAATTTGATAAAGACCGGAGATCACTTTCTGAGTGGAGTAGTTTGTCGCTGGACCGGCTTTCACACCACTGCCGGGAGGGGAAGCTGCTCGCTCGGTCCGCTTCCGTGTGCAATCACTGTCTCACTGGTGTACTGCCAGGATTTGCTGACGCAGTGCAGTGCGTGACGTTTCTTTGAGCGTTGTCACTTTTTTAGCAGCATTTTTGTGGTTTCGCTGTTGCTGATGTTCGTACTGCTTTATGATGGTTACTGGAGATCTGTTGACATAATACTGAAAGTCACACGAACTACTTCATAAAATCCTCTTTCACATATCTCACGTTCTACATTCAACCGGCGAGTCTAACACATCCCGAGCTTCGTGAAGCGAATGCCCCCCCCCCCTACCGTTATCAAAACGTACCTATACGGTACATGGCAATTATAGCCTAATACTTATATCCACTTCGTCCAAATCATGAATTTTTCTGTCATACATCTTATTTTGTCACGTCACAAAATGCCAGTCGGTAGTGTCCGTAGCTTTATAAACTCTTAAGAAACCTTAATACCTCAGACGACCGACTGGACATAAGAGTGCCAACAGCTTAACTCCCCCACCATCTAATCGCGATCTGTGCGTAACTGATTTTCCCCTGCTTGTGATTCACGAAATTTACCAGAACCAATATGGGAACATCCTCTTTGTTAATTGTTAGACCGCATGATATACTTGACATTGACAGCTGCTTTTGCAATAGCCGGACTACAAACTGCCGTTCATGTGAAGAAGAACACGATGGATCGATTGATTTATCGTTATATAAGCTTACTAAATACCAAGGATTGCGTTTTTAGGTCTTGGACAAAGTCTAACCATCATGATCAGTGCACTGCCTAAACAAACGCAAACTCAGATACAACCGTGCCACCGGCCCGTCAGTGCAGACGGTGATTTCACCACAGCCTCCAGGGAAACAGACGCAGACGACCAGAGGGAGCATCACGGGTAATAATTCCCTCACTTCCATTTTCCCAAGATGGCGCGCGACTGGCCTCCACTCATCACCCAATCACTCGCCCAGTATAGCTCGTTTGAAACGCTATTCTCTGTCGCTTCGCGCTTTTCTGAGTTTCCATCAGAGAAGAGCTTTGAGGAGAGAGACGAGGTGGCCCGTAGAAAGCATAGCTCAGTGTTCCATCTGTTTTCACACAAACCAAGCTACTCAAACTATCCGCAGCTGTCCGATTATAATGGACGCCAACAAGAAACTCAAGAACAGCTTGATTTGAACAAATTAATTCGTCGAACTGTACTTTTAAGACCGAGTATAGCTTTCTCCTGTTTTCGTCCTTCGTGGACATTTTCAGAAAAGTGAAGATTTTTACCAACGCATATGCCTTACCAACTTTACTTTGTTATATGTCATTCGGAAGGCAGTGCCGGTGGACATTCACACTATGTTAAAGTAACCTTCTTTGCCGTGCAAACCATCATCTTAACCGCCACAGATCTGAACAGACGTGTACATGGGATGGGAACATCCTTGGTCGTGGACCCTTACACAAACCATCAACAACCAAATGGCTTCTTGTGCCGACAGGGACCTTTTTGGCTGAATGTTGAAAATTGACGTCAGTGCCATTTGGAAATTGCACCCTGAAAAAAATCCCATTCTGCGCAAAATGTCGCCAAGCTGTAGGTTCCGGGAATGTGTCCAAGTGGAAGGATGTTCTGACCCAAGCTCAAGGTCTGGACGGATCTATATTTGGTTTGTTTGTTTGCTTAACGCCCAGCCGACCACGTCGGTGCTGCTTTGACATATAACGACACGTGCGCCACACAGAAGACAGAAGTCGCAGCACAGGCTTCATGTCTCACCCAGTCACTAACCCCATAATGCCAGACGCCAGGCGGAGCAGCCAGTAGATTGCCAATTTTAAAGTCTTAGGTATGACCCGGCCGGGGTTCGAACCCACGACCTCCTTACCACTAGGCCAACCGTGCCGGTACGGATCTATATCAGGGATTTGCAAGACCCAAAACTTACATTTTCGTAGTCATAGCTTGTTCGTCAATGCCTAGGAAGTCGGCGGAGGAATAAGAAGGTATTGAAGGTAAACAAATATCGTGAACATTGAGAATCGTAGTACCCCCCGCGGGTTAGGGGGAAGAATCTACCCGATGCTCCCCAGCATGTCGTAAGAGGCGACTAACGGATTCTGTTCCTCCTTTTACCCTTGTTAAGTGTTTGTTGTATAGAATATAGTCAATGTTTGTAAAGATTTTAGTCAAGCAGTATGTAAGAAATGTTAAGTCCTTTGTACTGGAAACTTGCATTCTCCCAGTAAGGTCATATATTGTACTACGTTGCAAGCCCCTGGAGCAATTTTTTGATTTGTGCTTTTGTGAACAAGAAACAATTAAGAAGTGGCTCTATATTACTAAAATAGGCAATCTACTGAATTAAAAATTAAAATTGGCAATCTACTGGCTGCTCCGCCTGGCGTCGCGATATAACCTTGAACGGTTGAAAACGACGTTAAACACCAAATAAAGAAAGAAAGAAAAGAAATCGTAGTCTATTCTTCTCTTCTTCGTTTAAAACGTAACCTCGCTAATCGTCCAGCGCAATGTATAGCCGGTCTCCCTCCAGAGGGTTCAGAGCCCATGTCCGAGCGTTTAAGCACTATGTCCGTGATGAAGCATAACCAAGTTAGCCCGTCCCCCCTGGGCCCCCAAGTTTCACAAGGCCTGTCGCCGCAGCCGTCACCCCGCTTGGCCCAGAGAAGGCGAGAAGAGACAGGCGGAGTAGCGCACAGGGTTTCATAATCAGGTTTGGACAAGACTTGCCTACACGCTTCTCTCGGACGTGTGCTGTCTGGGAGGTGTCTGCTACGAGTCCCACGACCTATCTTTACAAATACTGTGACTGGGTCCGACCTTGCCACTTCGCGAATGTCCCGCCAGATATGCGCCAGACAGATGGACTGTGACTTGGAATTGCTGGCTTGCTGAATTAGACTGGGAGACTTGTACAGTGAGACAGACTGAGAGAACGAAACCGATGGGAGATACGCGCGTATAATTATATAGTGGCAGAGTAATATAGGTTTAGGAGAGAATGGGGGGGGGGGGGGGGGGGGGGGGGTAGGGGAGGCTTGACATTGCGGATGGGTTTGTGGAGCCCTACCTATATGATACAAGTATTGACACCAGTAGATAAATTATGTGGTATGTTTTTTCCCCGGTTTGTTTTTGCTGTGAAATGTTTGCAAACCGGCTCATTTTATATTTCTGCAGAACAAGTTTTTGCCACCTCACTTTTCCAGACTTGACCAAGAAAAGGCAGCAATCAAACATAAAGTACCTTGTACAGTAGACTCCGCTTAATAAGGTCACCTTGGTGCAGGACAAAAGTGGCTATATTAAGCGGGTGGATTTAATAAAAGCATAAGCATAAAACATAAGGAAAAATCCGTGCAGTCAGAAATTGGTCTCAAAAAGCGGGTGGCTTTATCAAACATGGCCTTATTAAGCGGATTCTACTGTATCATTATGCTTCTATGCCCTCTAATATAATGGTTTTATCTTAAACTACATGTGTATTGAGGAGGTATATGACCGAAGGATACTCTGACCAAACCGTGCAAAAAGGAAGTTTGGCCTGGTCATGGCTCTACTCGCCCGGCCCCTTCCCTCTCCCTTCCCTCTCTCCCACGCACGCACGCACTGACGTATACGTAAACACATACACCCACTGCAACACACGTACACACACACGATAGAGAGAGAGAGAGAGAGAGAGAGAGAGAGAGAGAGAGAGAGAGAGAGAGAGAGAGAGACAGACAAACAGACAGACATCGGACAGTCATAGGACAGAAAGACAGATGGAACTGACACGCGCGTATTGAGACAGAAATATAGAGGACAGACAGACCGACGGACCAACCGACCAACCGAACGAATGACAGACAGACAGACAGACAGACATACATATAGATATAGATACAAAGAAAAACTTACAGAGACACTGACACACACAAAAACGAGAAAGACAGAGCCCTGGAGGAAATGACATGAGACACTGGAGGAAATGACATGAGACACCGGAGGAAATGACATGAGACACTGCTAAAAAGTTGTTCATAACGTAATATCTTCCATTACGCGAGCCCCATCCGTCGTGTGTCACTCGCAATGGTAGGTGAGTGCCTCCCCCTTCTGCTACTACACCTGTACACTCCTTTTATCTGGCGGGGTTTGAAGAGGGGGCTTTGGGTGCGCAGTGATTGCTACCAGGCTGCTTGTAATTTTGATGGTTAGTAGTTTTTTTCCAAGAAGAGCAAGATGCCATGGACAGTTTGACATATACTTTTGTCCACACGGAGTAAGTTTCTGAGTTTTGACCTGAAATACAATTATTTTTTTCTTTAACAAAACAAACTTTTGTCTTATTTTACGTATTTCCGTTGTGCCGTTTTTGTCGACGTCATTATCTTAATCACACCACTGTATATTCCTTGTCCCCCATTTTCTTTTTCCCCCCACATTTCTCTCATACATTTTCTCTCTCTTTGCCATTTTTTCTCTCTGGCAGCAAGTGCAGTGCGGTGCCAGAGAGTGGTCGCTCATCGTTCTCGTTCCTCTTCATAATTGTCACCCGCGGGGCCGGCATACCGCCTGTCTCCCCCCATACACTGTGCCCTGGCCAACGAGTTCTCTCCTCTTGCCAACTCTTCTGTGTCGGAGAAAATTACGGACTAGTTCCGTTCTCGACGTTCTGGTTCACCGCCGCTTGTGTTGTACATTGTTATATTGTTTTCTTTCCTTCTTTGCCTCCTTCACCCTCCTCGTTCTTCTGCGTTCTGCGAGATCTACTATACTTCTATGCCTTGAAAACAAAATTTATGTTTTTGTCTTCACTGATACAGCGCTGAAAGTCCACAAAATGGGGCACTCGCCTTTGGCTAGTACTTCTCATAATTTACTAGCCAGAGAGCAAATTTTACTTGCCAAACCAACCATTGCAACTCAGTGTTTTAGCAACTTTACTTGATTAACAATTCTACTCGCCATTTACAGATTTCTACTCGCCATGGCGAGTAAAATACTCGCCACTTTCAGGCCTGTGATATATATTTGTTGCACCTTCTTGCAACGCGATTGAATTGTCTGCGTGTGACTTGGAATGTCCCGCTTTTACCGTGACAAAACTGCCGAACGACTGTCGACTTCATGCAGCTGTATCCCAACACTGCACCCCTCCCACTATACTTACAAATAAAGAATACGTGTAATAAGAATAATTCAATTATACATTTGAAACAAAGATGGTTTACAGAAATTTGAAGCAGGACACCGCCACAGTAGCACTGAGACAAACGCCATGGGAAGATGAACACCTATTTTGAAGCTCATAAATATGGCACCATTGACCCGTTTTACCACTATGCATTTGTTTTAGATGTATGCAAAAGAAATATCTCACTGGCTTGTACGTTTACATAAAAGAAGGCTTGGCATGCCTCCTCAGTCATTTGGCATGCTTGGTAGTTGTAGCCGACAGATTGTCACACAAATAATACATGTACATGCACTTCAGAAGAAAACAACATACTGCAGCGACAGTCTACAAAAACATATAAATCATACCCGAACTTTTGCAAAGTCCTTTGCTGTATGACCACCCACCCCCACCCCCACCCCCCCATACCACGTCCCTCAAGGGGGGAAAAAAAGAAGAAAAACGGGAGACGAACGAGAAGACGAAAAAAAAAGCATATAAGTAAAAGGAAACGGACACAGACAGAAAACCTACACGGACGAGCAGACGAACAGACGCACTGACTGACGCATGCACGCACCTAGGCACGTACGCCAAGAATCTCACACACACACACACACACACACACACACACACACACACACACACACACACACACACACACACACACACACACACACACACACACACACACACACACATACAAACACCCCTACCAGCACCACCACATCCCCATTTTCCCATCCTCTCTCCAACTTCTACCCCCCCCCCCCACCCATCCCCCACCCTGTCAAAACACACCATCTACATGAAAATGAGCAGCGGCTCTGACCATGCAACCGGCAGTTTAGCTCCGTTTCCGAGGGGTCATCCGGTCCGGTATTTCCAGATCAGGACCGATGCTGGAAGAATGGGGACCGGTTGTCCGTGCTGTTTATACGCTTGGTCCTTTATTCACGTGCACTTGTGGGGTCGATGATCACTGACACAGCATGCAAGGTCATCATTGTGGCGTGTTTATACGCTTGGTCCTTTATTCACGTGCACTTGTGGGGTCGATGATCACTGACACAGCATGCAAGGTCATCATTGTGCTCTGTTTATACGCTTGGCCCTTTATTCACGTGCACTTGTGGGGTCAATGGTCACTGACACAGCATGCAAGGTCATCATTGTGCGCTGTTTATACGCTTGGCCCTTTATTCACGTGCACTTGTGGGGTCAATGGTCACTGACACAGCATGCAAGGTCATCATTGTGCTCTGTTTATACGCTTGGTCCTTTATTCACGTGCACTTGTGGGGTCAATGGTCACTGACACAGCATGCAAGGTCATCATTGTGCCCTGCAGTGCACAAGCTTTAGACAGCCAGTTGAGTTAGTCCTGCATCTGTGTGTGTGTGTGTGTGTGTGTGTGTGTGTGTGTGTGTTTGTGTGTGTGTGTGTATGTGTGTGTGTGTGTGCGTGTACGTGTGTGTGTGTGTGTGTGTGTGTGTAATAACACTAACCTTACACTAACACTATAACACTAACACTAGCACTAATACACATAGGGTGGAATATTATACACAATAAATCTCTGAAGAGGAAAACGCATAATGCTTTGGATTTACGGCGGAGGTGTCTCAATGTCATTAATTCATTGAGAGAGAAAAAGGAATAAATTGGTCGGGAAATCGTAATTGCACGAACATTAAAGCAGGACCCAAAAGTAATTCCATTCATGTCTATTTTGTGTGTGGTACTAAAACAGACACAGATACACGCAGCTCATTACGTAACACGCGCACTTTTAATAATCGTGAAAATAAAAAGTCTGTGGCGACAATATTGACCATCAATAAGCAGTATGTCATATAGTTCCTGCGTTAAAAATTAATTTACTTGCTTATTCCCTCCTAATTAACCCATAAAAGTTAACAATCGTCTCTTTGTTTTAATGCTAACACGTGTATAATTGTGAAAATAAAAGCAACAAACGTTGTGTCAAATTTAATTTTATGATGTACTCTAAAAAGGAATCAAACATCACTTTTTGGAATACCGCGACACGTGTATTATGATGATAAATGCAGTATTACTGCGTAAGGTGAGGAACGTGCATGAACACTAAAACGCTGCCAATGTAAGAATTGCCGATATAGGTAGAATGGGCGATAAAGGTTAAACAACAGTTTATTTGCAGGTGCTGCGGGGATCATAAAGCAGATTAACGATAGCGGACAAAATTGATAGTTTCCAACCTGTTGAAGAGAAAATAACGCATATACGGTACTAATCAAATAATAATAATAATGATACGAGATTTTATAACGCGCACATATCTCACCACAAGGCGAATCAAGGCGCACTCATACAAATAGAGCAAAACAGTTCCCGACTGCCACTGCAGTTGCACTTAAATGCAGTTTAATCCGCACTTTAAAGTTACAGCCGAACCTGTCCTGGCGAACACCTCTCGATAACGACCACCTCTCGATAACGACCACCTGTCCACAACGACCACCTCTCGATAACGACCACCTCTCGATAACGACCACCTGTCCACAACGACCACCTCTTGATAACGACCACCTCTCGATAACGACCACCTCTCGATAACGACCACCTCTCAATAACGAACACATCTAGATAACGACCACCTGTCCACAACGACACCTCTCGATAACGACCACCTCTCGATAACGACCTAAACAGCCACCTAAAAAGGATCGGCATCAGACAGTCGGCCCTGTGCCATTGTGGAGAGGCGGACCATACACCGGACCACTTCCTGCAGACCTGCCAACTCCACTGCAGTGAGCGGAAACATGTCTGGCCCACAGGGACATCGCTGCACACCAAGCTATGGGGCAGCACTCAGGACCTGAAAATGACAGCCCACTTCGTCAACATCACGGGCCAAAGAATCTAGACACAGCCATCGTCGAACGCTGAAGAAGATAACGACCACCTCTCGATAACGACCACTTGTCCACAACGACCACCTCTCGATAACGACCACATCTCGATAACGACCACCTCTCGATAACGACCACCTCTCGCTAACGACCACCTGTCCACAACGACCACCTCTCGATAACGACCACCTCTCGATAACGACCACCTCTCGCTAACGACCACCTGTCCACAACGGACCAAACCAAAGGATCCCCGAGGAATTCTTGTGTGCTATATACACATCATTCGTCTTTCCGTGACGTCCGCCTTAATATAATTATATATATATTCGCAGTGAAAAGTAGGCTATATAGAAAGTTCCCATTCAAGAAACTGTCAGCGAAGAAACCTACAAAAATAAAACCCTGTTTGTGGATTTCATGCATGTACGCTGCGCATATTAGGCGTAGTAGATATGGCATGCATGCTGGACACGGTGATAACGATCCTTACAGTCATTCTACAAGGGAAAAACACGAAAGACAGTAGTCACTCAAACTGAAAGGCGGAACGTTCTCTGATTGGAGTTTAGTAACAGACCGGGTCAGCCCGAGGAAAAGCTCATCATCTCATCCTGCTCTTAATTAGCGGCAGTGACAACTGCGGTGGAAAAGGCTCATCAGCGACTTGTGTAATTAACACCTTCCTGACACTCTGCTCGAGACACCCCTCCTGTTGCTTCAGACGACTTTTCTGTCTGCGTGTCTGTGTGTCTGTCTGTGTGTATTTGTGTGGATGTGTATTCCTGCGTGTCTGCCTGTCCGTCGACGCTGAATATTTGTAGCCTGTGGGGATAACTGTTGATTTTGTTCGTCTATGGAATTTAGTCTGTTCAAAATGTCTGCCTGCATGCCTGCATGTCTGCTCTAAATATTTGTAATATTTCTTTTGGGATGTTTGTTGTTTTGTCTATTTTTGGAATTTGGTCCGCGGCACTGCACATGGTCAATCTCACACACACACACACACACACACACACACACACACACCGTCACACGCACGCACGCACGCACGCACACGCTTGCACGCACGCACGCACGCACACACACACACACATATATATATACACACACACACATGTGCACACACACACACACACACACACACATCATACACATATAGCGAAGATAAAGATATAGAACTTGCATATAGTAAATAGATCTGTCTGTCTGCATGCTTCACTTCAATGACATTTTGTCGATTATATTAAAACCGACATTAAATGCAGGGAAACAGGCAGACATTTTACAAACAGGCAGACAGAGACACGGACGGACAGGCAAGAAAGCAGACAGACAAGCAGGCAAACTGCTATCCATGCATAAGTATACTGCAGGGTGAAAAAACAATTCTCACTCGTTAAAGGCTGACATAGTCCTATTTAATTAGTTTAATTACTTCCAGGGCTTTTCCCATCGTTGCGGGGATGTATAAATTAAGCTTCCTGCAAAGTTTTAGGTTTGAAGTCCTTACCAATTACGAGAAATAATTAATTCTTTATTGCATTGTTTAGCAACAGTTCTCCAGGACTAGAACTATTTTTAGACCGTTGACGTCACTTCGTGACGTTTCGTAAACCAAAGATGGCGTTTGAGATTGTTCGGTTTACATTCGACACTATCAACACCACTTTGCAATACTGAAATAATTTTTTCTGTGTTCGAAAGCTACAGCCAATCGTTATTATATCCCCTTTTATTATGGGGGCCAGGAGGCCCCCATTTATACGGATAGTTTCGAGGTTGACCATGGGCAGCGCCATTTTGTTGTGAAATACGTCATCAGTTTGTGTACACAGGAAGTTGTGACATCCGTCACCCTATGGGAGGGGTGAAGGCAACATTGTTCATCAGTAGAAAGTTGTGAAATACGTCACCCTATGGGAGGGGTGAAGGCAAAATTGGTCATCACTGAGTTTGTGTAACACAGGAAGTTGTGAAATACGTCACCCTATGGGAGGGGTGACGGCAAAATTGTTCAACAAAAACATCATAGGCCGAACTGTGCAGGGTTAACCGCAACAAACTCAAACCATTCATACTACTCTGCATTTGAGTGACTTATATACCAACATTTTTATGTCTTATTTTCAGCACAGGTGTAGGAAAAATCATGAACCAAAATGTTATTTATTTTCTAATTTAACATTTGTTTTACAAATGTGACCATGGTCTTTCAAACATACAGTGACATTAAACATTGTTATGTTAAAAAAGAAGAAAAAAAAGAAAAGCTTTTGTGCACAAATCAGAAAATACATTGTACATTTTACCTACAGGCCAAACAAGAGATCCAAGCAAGTTGCACTGATCTAAAAATATAAGTTGTCAAAAACAGGCGCTTGCATTTGGATGTGTCCAATGATAGTAGGTTTGGTTGTGATCAATCAGAATAATGTAGGAATACAAATGTATGACAGTTTGGTATGATGACATGTAATTCACATATGCTGAAATATAAAATTATACATCATATAATATTAATATGGCTGTTGCCATGACCATGAACCCCAAGAAAGGTTTAATGTTATGTAAATCAAAATACCAAAATCAAGCACCTATTAATCTGGTCTACGGCGCGGGAAGATTGAGGCCTTCGTAAACGTTCAACGTTGGCCAATAATGATTTTAACAATGTTGTGTCGTTTTGTATTATGTTGTATTTTGTTGATCAATTGATAAATATGTCTTCCCAACATATTACAAATCAAACAGAAATAAAGTCTTAGAGAACTACAATAATTATTGCTGCTTGCCGTCAAAACCTTGCAAGGCCTCAACCGTTCTCACGAGATCAGTTACATTTTCTCTCTCTCTCTCTCTCTTTCTCTCTCTCTCTCTCTCTCTCTCTCTCTCTCTCTCTCTCTCTCTCTCTCTCTCTCTCTCTCTCTCTCTCTCTCTCTCTCTCTCTCTCTCTCTGTATGTTGTCTTTGTCTGTGTCTCCCTCTGAGTCTCTCCGCTTCTGTCTTTCTATGTCTGTCTCTGTCTATGTGTGTCTGTGTGTCAGTGTGTGTGTGTCTCTCTCTCTCTCTCTCTCTCTCTCTCTCTCTCTCTCTCTGTATGTTGTTTTTGTCTGTGTCTCCCTCTGAGTCTCTCCGCTTCTGTCTTTCTATGTCTGTCTCTGTCTATGTGTGTGTGTGTGACAGTGTGTGTGTGTGTCTCTCTCTCTCTCTCTCTCTCTCTCTCTCTCTCTCTCTCTCTCTCTCTCTCTGTATGTTGTCTTTGTCTGTGTCTCCCTCTGAGCCTCTCCGCTTCTGTCTTTCTATGTCTGTCTCTGTCTATGTGTGTGTGTGTGACAGTGTGTGTGTGTCTCTCTCTCTCTCTCTCTCTCTCTCTCTCTCTCTCTCTCTCTCTCGCTTTCTCTCTCTCTCATCTGACTCTTGGCACACAGGTCAAAGCAGAGGTTAACTTGAGTGCACGTGTACCTGTTGGGCGCAAAGTAAGAATCCGGGGCAGAGTTGGAATAATCGGGATTTCCCGAAACCTCATTTGATTTCCAACAAAGCGCCGCATTTCCGGAAACGAGCTGCCTCGTTCTAGAAATGGCAACCCTTCGACTGGCACAAAAAAGTATACCCTTTTCACAGGTCATGAATAAGGTATATGAAAAAGCAAGGTCTTATACAGGGGAAGTCTTGAATTGGGGGTGTGGGGGTACACTGTGTAACAATTCTCTCAGTGACACTCAGCGCATGCAGCTAGCTTGTTGCTGCTGTCTCGATCTATTTTGAACACAATGATTTTTTTTCTCAGAGTAGAGTGTTAGTTTGTTACAACAGGCTGAAATCATCTTTAATTTGAATCAACATTTTGCAACAATCAATCACGTCAATATAGCGCACAGACTTGCACATTACGTTTCAAGAGCCTAGATTACCATGCATGCAGTGACAAGAGCCTACTCAATAAAGGGACGTAATGCTGTCTCTGCAGCCCAGAGTTTAATATATAATCAATTAAGACTGAGTAAAAAATTA
>NC_090256.1:81936869-81996869 GCF_037325665.1 Littorina saxatilis | reverse complement strand
TGACCTACCTTGAAACAAAGTACAAAACATCTTGCCCAGAAGGCATCTGACCCAAACACATTCAGTTCAGTGTTACCGTGCCTAAGGAAGGCACTGTAGGGCATCTTGACGCCTGTGCAGATTTGACCTCAGGACAGTCAGCGAGCTTCACGTGCCCACCCAGTGTTTTCCATGCTCAGCACGATGGCCAGCTTTGGGGCAGGGCACGACTCGCCCCGTCCGCTGCCCCTCGCCCTCGCCCTCACCCCCGGGGACGCCCACGCCCATCCCCTCCACCACCACGCAGCCTTCCTCCCCCATCATCATCACAGCCTTCTTCAACACCATGCTGCTGCCGCAGCCGCAGCCGCGGCCGCAGCCGCTGCTTACCCGGACCCCATCCGCCGTCTGGCCCTGGCTAGCCTGCCTCCGCCCAGACGACCTGCCTCAGGCAGCAACACCAAGCCCTTCACGTCCTTCTGCATCAAGGACATCCTCGGGCCCAAGGACGCCAAGGACGGGGACTCCGGTTCTTCATTCTCGCGGCATCGAGAATCTTCTTCCACAATCTTTCCCTCGGCTTCGTCAGCCAACAAACTCAGCAGCAGCAAGCCTGTAGAGGTGGGTTTTGACCTCTCCCGCAAAGGCCGCGCCAGCTCCAGGTCACCCACGACTCCCACTTCCAGCGCCACCACATCCCCGCCAAAGATGCCCGTGGTGCCCAGCGTCAGCGTCAACGGTGCCCGAATCGTCAGGCCCTGGGTACCCAGCCCCAGCAGTCGCGACACCGAGATTTCTTCCGACGACGGCCTCGACACCTACCACGACAGCGTAGACGACGACGGCGAGGACGACGAGGAGGAGATTAGTGTCGACGATGACGAGCCGTCACCAAGGCAACGGAGCAATGGCGGCGGCAAGGGAGGCAAATCTGGTGTGTCTCCGCTGGATGCTCTGATGGCGATGACTAGCAAGACCTTCGAAGGCCTGGATGCTCCGGATTCAGCAGGTTAGTTAGGAGGTCATTTGTGGTGTGGGTAATTTTCGAATATAATATAGCCCCGTCTGAGGTTTGTTGTCACACGGCTGAATGAATCTTACAATGTTCACTATTGGATTAGTGTGCGACGTCACTTCCACGGGGCTAAATCAGGAGATTATGATGTTTGTCTGATTGTGTGTCTCTTCGTCTGTCTGTCTATATCTATCAGTCTGTCTGTCTATATCTATCAGTCTGTCTGTCTATATCTATCAGTCTGTCTGTCTATATCTATCAGTCTGTCTGTCTATATCTATCAGTCTGTCTGTCTATATCTATCAGTCTGTCTGTCTATATAGCTATTAGTTTGTCTGTTTGTGCATATGTATTCCTATCGTGCCGTTTTTGTGTTATCCGTGTATTCTGTGTATATATTAAATTGTTGCCTGACTATGTGACTTGTCTGTTGTGTTGTTGGTGTGTGTTGGTGGCAATTTGTCTGGATATCTCTGGTTTTGCATTCACCTGCCACCTTTTTCTGTTTACATCGGCTTTCCTTTCTGTCTTTCTGTCTGTTTGGCTGTCTGGCTGTTTGGCTGTCTGTTTGTGTCGGGGCTGGGCGCTGTGTATTACCATTGGAGTTTGGGAAAAACTAGTTACAAACGTTTGAGCGATTATAGCAAGGGAAAATGGAAATTAGGTTTATTTTGACAGTGCTTTTCGTATCCCACCCCATCATCCCCGTCTTTCTCTTTGTGCCTGGCAAAAGGATCTTTAGATTCCACATATATAACCTTGAATCCCGTTCTAGTTATAGGGTAGAACATCTGTTATGATACATGCAATTAAGTCAGGCTATATCAGTCCCATTTTCGGTGTTGCTCTGATTTATTTTCTTGGGCAAATTTACCAAGACAGCTTCGGTAATTTGTGAATGTTTAAGGGTGTCCCTGGTATCATTTTTTTTTCAATTTAGTCGAAAAAGTTTTCGGCGAATTGAAATAAAATTTATAGGCATTTCACCGACTGCCATGATACACGACATCGCTGAGGGTGTGATACCTCAGCGGTCATTCACGAAGTTGACTTGGAGTAAAATCAAACGCTTTTTTGATTTCGTTCATGGCGAACTTTAATGTATTTATATGGTAGTGTGGCGTGGTGACTGCTTTAGGCCGACCTTTTCATGATTATCATTGTCTTGTGGTGTGGAATCATTTATTTACTTTTTTTTCTCTAAGCTCCGTTACTTTCTGCGTGTTTAATTTTTTCCGAATAGAAAAATGTGTTGTATGTGTTTTACTTGGTAAAAAATTGTTGTGGTAGATAATTATATCATGTACAATTCATTACTGAGTTTTTGAAATTACCGTAAACTGCAATACAGATGTACGTGTCAATGATTTATCAGGAAAGCAACAGTATGTGTACCAATTGATTCCAACAAACACACAAACAAACAAACAAACAAACAAACAAACAAATAAACAAAGTACTTAACAAACAAACAAAACTAATCATTTTTGATAAACACACTTTCGTTGTGATTGCAAAGGTGTTCGAAAGAATATTCCCGTTCATCTATATCGTTGTAAGATGTTTAAATGTAACAGAATGATTAGTGTTAATTATTTCAAGTACCTTACATGTGGTTTTTTGGTATAATAATGGGCATTATTCAAATAGTGTAGTGAATATACATTGTGCCTTGTAAGCATTACCGATTAAAATGGAATATATCGTTATATTAAAAAAAAATGCACGGGCTCTCACACATACAATGCATAGTATACCATTGCTATCTTATATACCAGAAGCCGAGTGTGTCCACGTATTTCTCATTATCATATTTCTTATAATTTACTTACCGGTGTTATTTGACACACACAGTGCTATGGCTCTTTCAAAATTTGCCAATTATTAAAAATATCGATAAATCGATTTTAAATATTTGAACTGCAGTTATTTAAGCCTAACTCTGGTTTTTGTAAAGGTTTGGATTCTGAAGGGGGAAAATAGTTAATGACTTAAATTTGAGAGATCGACAAAAACAAATTTTGTGTGTGAAATCGAACATACTCAGATCAAATTTTTATAACTGACTTCAAGTTTGTAGAAATGCAAATGGTTAATTGGTGGAAAATGTATTTCTGGACTTCAGTTTTCATTGAATGATTGATATTCTCATTTGTTTGTTTGTTTGTTTGTTTGTTTGTTTGTTTGTCTCTTTCTTTCTTTCTTTCTATCTTACTTTTTTTCTTTCTTTCTTTCTTACTTTCTTTCTTTCTTTCGTTCTTTCCTAGCTTCTTTCTTTCTTTCTTTCTTTCTTTCTTTCTTTCTTTCTTTCTCTCTTTCTTTCTTTCTTTCTTTCTCGATTTAAAAAAATCAAATAAAATAATTATTGTTTGTTAAATTAATTTAGTATTTATTTGTTTATGTATTTATTTACCTTTCTATAGAAGATTACTCATTTGTCGAGCATTTATAAAATTGCTTTCATGCAGTGGTCGAGTTCCTTTCGTATTTGGATACATTCATGTATTCTTGTTGTGAAAATTTTCTGCTTTTGCCGTTTCCTTGGATCACATTTTTAAAACCTCAGTATAGGGCTAACAAACATGCGATATCTTGAACACCATAAGTTTCTGTTTTTCTTGCATGATATGTATATATATATATACTGTTTTACTTTATATATACACTATGTGTGTGAAGAGAGAGAGAGAGAGAGAGAGAGAGAGAGAGAGAGAGAGAGAGAGAGAGAGAGAGAGAGAGAGAGAGAGAGAGAGAGAGAGAGAGAGAGAGAGAGAGAGAGAGAGAGAGAGAAAGAGAGAAAGAGAGAGAGAGAAAAAGAGAGAGAGAGAGCGAGAGAGAGAGAGAGAGAGAGAGAGAGAGAGAGAGAGAGAGAGAGAGAGAAAGAGAGCGAGAGAAAGAGAGAGAGCCAGAGCGAGAGAAAGAGAGAGAGAGAAAAAGAGAGAGAGAGAGAGAGAGAGAGAGAGAGAGAGAGAGAGAGAGAGAGAGAGAGAGAGAGAGAGAGAGAGAGAGAGAGAGAGAGAGAGAGAGAGAGAGAATATGCAAGCATGTCTCACGATTATATATCCCCCATATCATACCTCTTCATACCGTCTGTACAATATTTGTTTCCTTCGCTTGTCACGTATACCGACTTGAACTGCATGATAGCTATTTCTATTAACAACGTTATATTACACAGTGCTCTGGATCACTCAGTAATATATATATACAATGCACAATGCTTCATCTGCATATGTATATATGTGTACATTCCATCTGTCTGTGTATAGTTGTCTGTGTGTCAATTGTTTGTGTTGAGCTATTAGCTGAACATTCAGGCCTGGTATATAAAACTATATCGAACTGTGGTAGATGCGCCGATCAAATTTAAAAAAAAAAAATCTGTAATTATTGTACGTGTATTCATAACACGACAACAAGCCTATCGCATATATATTGTGGTGTCGTCACAAACAAAATCACAAGTACTGATTTTGTTTGTTTGTTTGTTTGTTTGTTTGCTTAACGCCCAGCCGACCACGAAGAACCATATCAGGGCGGTGCTGCTTTGACATACAACGTGCGCCACACACAAGACAGAAGTCGCAGCACAGGCTTCATGTCTCACCCAGTCACATTATTCTGACACCGGACCAACCAGTCCTAGTACTAACCCCATAATGCCAGACGCCAGGCGGAGCAGCCACTAGATTGCCAATTTTAAAGTCTTAGGTATGACCCGGCCGGGGTTCGAACCCACGACCTCCCGATCACGGGGCGGACGCCTTACCACTAGGCCAACCGTGCCGGTACAAGTACTGATAATAATGCAAATGGCGAACAATCAAATTATTCTTACAGTATACACAGAAGCATGCAATCAGGCATATATATATATACGCACATGTATCATCCAAATTATATAACTTGAATCGTTATGAAAAATGGTGGTGCCCTGTCGGTGGTGAAAACCTATCTCTGTTTCTTCCTCGATCGTCTTCATATATATGCTATATTTATATATTATGATTTAAAAAAAAAATATCTTATTATTTTTGTCAAGAAAAAAATGTGGTCCCGGATATAGTTTTTGGCCGTAAATCTGTGATGAAATCAGAAGAACAGACAGAAATGTAACATCCACTATGTGTGCGCACTCTACTATATCTGTATATATATATTTTTTATATAGTGCACCGTTGTTATTGCTAATCAACGTAAATGGGGCAGCGCGGGCGGCACGTGCATGCAAAGTATGTGACGTAGCACCTAATACCGGAGGCCGACGTTGCCAGAAATGCCTGGATGGATGGAGCGATGTGATTGGCCCTCTGCAAAATGGATCACTGCGTTCATATCTGTCACTGCTAGTTTCGGTGCTACTGTGTATTAAGTACATGGCCCCTGCTATACTTATGGTTCTGTATACAGTATGTAGGCTTATTCCATTTTCTACACTGCATGGTGCCTATGGTATTGTCTTGAGATACAGATGCGATAAAACTATACCTTCCCTCTTGTGTTAAAAATGATGGGAACCACAGCACATAAGTCCATTTTTTTCCCCGCGCGATAAAAAGCATCCTATTACATATTTATCCTACAGATATATATATACGCGAGAGAGACATGCACCCATGTCTTAATTAAATTATCTTACCAAATTCCTAAAAGTCTTGACAACGCAATTATTATTATTATTATTTTTGGGGGGGGGGGGGGGGGCTGGAGGCGCATGCACCTTTTCTCTCTCGTCCACCCCTAAATCCTGGATGTGTCATTACAAGCTTCTTTTTTTTAACACATGCATATACACCGCACTTTAGTTGTTTTTTTAATAATCATAACACTCTTGTTTTCTTTTCCGCCAAAGAAGGACGCTATCATGCCGGTGCACGTATTGAGTGAACCGTAATGTCAAAAAAAGAGTTTCTGCTGAACCTTATATACTGCAACGTGAAAAAAGAACAAGAAAACAACAGTTCAGAGACATCCTGCTTGCATGCTGCCGCGCGAGCAGAGAACATTTTCCCTCTTTATCTTCACTGGGCGGGCAGCAAAACCCCTCCACGCGGAGGTGTTTTCAGACTGGGTGATAAGAAGCTTACGCTCTCTTACAAAATTCGGACGGTCACAAGTCAAAAGGCGTGTTCTTGCTGAAAGTTACTGCCTTGTAAAAACAAACATGTTACACTGTTACGAAATTCAGAGTCACTGCACACACGTCTTAAATGAATGTTTAATGTCAAAAAAAGTGTTTCTGCTGAAAGTTATGTACACAGCCCTGTGGTTGTTAGCGTAACGAACGAATAAATGTCGTATTATATATGCAGTATATTTTCACAAAAAAATTATTTTAACAGTATTACGACATTCAGACATTCACTATGTACATGCACATCTTAAAACGGAATCGTAATGTCAAAAGAAGTATTTCTGCTGAAAGGAATGTAGTTTGTGTGTGGTTGTTAGCGTAAAGAACGAGTAAAGGTCTTATTAAGCCCTAAATATGCATTATATTTTCACACAAGTATTTTCACAGTATTACGACATTCAGACATTCACTATGTATACATGCACATCTTAAAACGGAATCGTAATGTCAAAAGAAATGTTTCTGCTGAAAGTTACAGCTTGCTGGTCGTTAGCATACGAGGCGAATAAAGGTCTTGTTATACGCTCATTATGCGATCATGATGGACACACGTCAAGACGTCTGATTTATACCAGTTATACGACGTGCGTCCTCAAGACCGGCTTTGAGGGAGACACGGAGAAGACATGTATATATATGTTACAGTTAATCTGTGAAACCAGGGAATACGTGTATTAACTAGGTAATACATGAATTAACTGACGGAAAAAAACAGTTAATTCATGTATTACCTAAAATAGTTTAGTTAATACACGTATTCTCTGGTTTCACAGATTAACTGTAACATATGTGACCCTCCACCACGGAATGAGTCGCATGTCACCTTTGCATGATTTTCATATTTTTACATTTTCCTAAAGAGTTTTTTTTATGCTCTATCCAGTGGTGAAAACCGTTTTAGAAAAGAGCCTGTGACTAAGCCGGGTGACCCTCACACTGTTACCAGACACTCCCCGGACTTATATTAAGCCTAGCGCAGAACCGCGCGAGGTGACATGCGACTCATTTCGTGGTGGAGGGTCACATATTTTATACTGTGGAATCCTCCTTTTGAGACCCACCAATTTAAAGGTCCTTGTCTACATTTTTATACCGAAATCGCCATTTGACCATTAAAATGCAGAGTCTATTATCTACAAATATCAACAATACACCCCCTTTCGATCAGGAAAGACGAAGCCAGTGTAGCCGTTTGAAAATTCATTGTAGTATTCCAGCGTAGTACTCATAGTAGGACATCCTTATTTGGAAAATGCCAAGCGCAAAACTCCTCTCAAATCCCGTGCATTTCGTGCGTTTTAAAAAAAAAAGCGTGGACAGCGCTCCAGTGTCAAACTGTTGCTGGACTTGTTTGGGCGTGGCTATAAGCATAGTGACGTGAATTTGATTGGTCAGTATTTTTAGGCAAAGCACATGTTCTCAGCAAACAGAAAACAAATTATTGGAAGCGTGAGTCACGCTACCCAAAAATAAAATCTTTTTTTACATATAATTTTTTTTCTATAACTTTTTTCCCCATGGTTCATTCATCATTTGACAGAACTTTGTATCGAAATCTAACCATAAGATTATTGAAAAAAAGCAAAAATGTAGACGACCACCTTTAAGACTCCCTCCTATGGCAGCTTGCTTTTCCCAGTCAAAGCAGCCTGAATTTCCATAAGAGCAACCTCACAGAACTTTATGAAATCTTATTCTTATCCTTATCCTTTTAAGACTTTGTTTTCTCAGATTTTCTGTTCATAACCTCTGTACATTTACCCCTATTCTATAAGACTCCCTCCTTTTTAAGACCTGATTTTTACAGATTTTTTTAGAGGTTTTAAAATGGGGGTTCCATTGTACTTACAAACACGACTCCTGAGTACGGTATAAGGACGGTTGCCTTTTTTATTTTCAAGTGTGGGGTTAGGGTTTTATAATTGGGTCGAGCGAGCGAATAAGACTGAGTGAAGAATAAATGACATGCTATTTTCAAGGTGCTGGGAAATACTATACCAGCTTCTGTAAACATGCATGGCATGCAGGCGATTTAGAAGAGAGAGAGAGAGAGAGAGAGAGAGAGAGAGAGAGAGAGTACCTGCAGACAATTTCTCCGCAGGCAAAAACAAACACACAAAAGTCTTATCTCTAATCTCGGAGTTCAAGAATTGAAAGTGACGGCTGAGTATAGCAAACGGGAAAAATCACAGGGATGGTGATACAGAAGCATGTCCTACTAAACAATTCCTACATGAATTTCATGGGGGGAAAAAACACCGGAACAATTCCCATGAATTTCATAAAATAACAACACCCGAATGGAACGGCATCGCGATAAATGTAATAATCTGTTTATTGTGGGTGCATGCAGAAAGTCACGTAATTTTTTTGCTTCGGAAATACAGTAGGAAAAGAAGAAGAAGAAGAAGAAGAAGAAGAAGAAGAAGAATAAAAAGAAGAAGGAGGAGACAGGGGGAGAGGCTGGAGATTTCAGGAAACAGTGTTCTCTATGACCCCAGCCGACAGACGGGTAAATGTATGAAGCCGAACAACATTGTTAGCGCTTGTCATCATGCCGACTTCGCTTCTCTCTCTCGGCCCTGACACTCACTCTAGTTGACGGACGGAAGAATCTCTCTCTGTCTCTGTCTCTCACTCTCTCTCTGTTTCTCTGTCTCTGTCTCTCTCTTGGAGGATATATGTCTCCGCATCGGTTTGTGTGTCTGTCTGTCTGTCTGTCTGTTTTTCTGTCTGTCTCTCCCTCTCTCCCTCTCTCTCTCTCTCTTTCTCTCGCTCAGTTCAAGTTAGCAGAATGCGGGTGTCGCGATGGCGCCGCTGATAACATTTCTGTAGCACATGCAGCTTGTTGGGCTGACTGCAAACTGCCGGTGGTGTGCCGAGACTGGGGTTGGCTGTGACAAGGGCACACGGTGCAGTTTGATGCATGTGCAGCTTGCTATTTGTCAGTGTTCCGTCGTAGCGAGAGGGAGGGAGAGAGAGAGAGAGAGAGAGGGAGAGATAGAGAGAGAGAGAGAGAGAGAGAGAGAGAGAGAGAGAGAGAGAGAGAGAGAGAGAGAGAATGACAATTCTTTATTTAACGAGGGTAGTAGATTAAGAAGTGGTCTGCTTTTTTACATCCAGCCCTCGCCCTAAAGAGGGACTAACTACAACAATGAAGTAAAAATACAAGAAAAAAAAACCCAACAACTAAAATTCTACATTTTAACAGATAACTAAAGTGAAAACACATTATACATATGTACACAAAATGCATTGCATTGAGGTAGATTGCGAGTTAATTGATGTGAATTAAGTGGTATAGAGCAGCTTGCACTTTCTCAACATCATGCTCTAAGCCATACATTGCATTTTAAGGAAAACAATCAAACAAGCAAGACATTGCAAAAATCATCACACATTTAAATAGTGGTTGGTTTTTAAGTCCCTTCATCCGAAAAGGGTCTGTGTACATCGTTTCTATGTGGGTTTTTTTTAGCAGAGAGAGAGAGAGAGAGAGAGAGAGAGAGAGAGAGAGAGAGAGAGAGAGAGAGAGAGAGAGAGAGGGTTCGATGTCGAAGATCCTGTGGACCTTCTGTTGTATGTTATTTCTTATTTTTGGAAATAATTGTTAAGTGAAAGTGACATGCCTGTTTCACAATTCTTGACTTTTGGAGAGAAAAATAATTGCGGTTTGCTTGTTTGAAAAGGATCCCTGAATTTCGCATTCTACCGTTCTCACTATATAGTGTGTTTTATTCTGTTGTCGTTCGCGTTCCTGCATGTCTCACCTTCCTTCTGTCTCTTATACTTTGACTGTCACCGTCTTCTGAATCTATTGATCTATGATAATTTTATACATTTTTGATTTTGTTTACATCATATTTTGTGTGTGACAACTTTTTCTTCGCTAAAATGTTTTTGTTCTAGGCCTCATGTATAAACGCTTTCCGTTTTTCCTTCTGACTTCTTCCTGGCTTGTTTTTGTCTGTGTCTGTCTTTGTCTATCTGTTTGTCTGTCTTTTTGTCCGTCCGTCCGTCCGTCCGTCCGTCCGTCCGTCTGTGTCTGTGTCTGTCTGTCTGTCTGTCTCTGATTTTTGAATCTGCAGTCTTTCACAGAGTCAGCGCTATGCAGTAACTGTCCCCAGCAGCAGAGGAGACATTCTCAGGGCCATAATCACAATCACATCGTCTTCGTATATAGGTGACAAGCTGTGACACAAAAGCAGTAAAACTGTACTGTAAAGTCCAGAAAGAGTCGAGCCATTCAAGCCGTGAATATATACTGGAGATAGTCCATCACACACACATGCACGTCATCACTGGCAAGGATCTCAAGTCGTAAAAACCGAGTTTTATGAGTGTTTGATATCATCTGCCCTCTGTCCCGCTCTTCTTTGAAAACCGACGAAGAACGGTGATGTTGTCAGTATAATACTGTATATGATAATTTTGTGGGGTCTGTTTTGGGTGGTGAGGAATGAGGTTGGCCGAAAGACCTTGCAACCTCGTCCTACTGTATACAGACGCACACGGGTCATCTGCATACCCCCCGCGGGTTAGGGGGAAGAATTTACCCGATGCTCCCCAGCATGTTGTAAGAGGCGACTAACGGATTCTGTTTCTCCTTTTACCCTTGTGAAGTGTTTCTTGTATAGAATATAGTCAATTTTTGTAAAGATTTTAGTCAAGCAGTATGTAAGAAATGTTAAGTCCTTTGTACTGGAAACTTGCATTCTCCCAGTAAGGTCATATATTGTACTACGTTGCAAGCCCCAGGAGCAAATTTTTGATTAGTGCTTTTGTGAACAAGAAACAATTGACAAGTGGCTCGATCCCATCTCCCCCACTTTTCCCCGTCGCGATATAACCTTCGTGGTTGAAAACGACGTTAAACACCAAATAAAGAAAAAGAAAAGTCATCTGCATACTGACGTCACCTTCCTTTCGATTCGTCACCGGAGCGGCCACGCAAAGTGATGCGAGTGACGTGAAGACGTCACTTGAGCTGTCCATTGTCGTTCGTTTACCTTGTCGTCACCTGCGATCACAAGTCATTGCACCTGTCTGCGGTCTTCCTTGGATCTTTTCACCTGTGTGACTTTTCACCTGTGTGTGGCCTTTATATATGATTATCTCGTTTGTCCTGGCAACCTTCAGTCTGTGTGTGTGTGTGTGTGTGTGTGTGTGTGTGTGTGTGTGTGTGTGTGTGTGTGTGTGTGTGTGTGTGTGTGTGTGTGTGGGTTCGGTACTTTTATTATGGGTTTTTACCAGGGTTGTTTTAGCTGTTTAAATCAGGGATGTTTAAGTAGTTGCACAAAAATCGGGTTATAATATAGAGGTGAGAGGGGGTCACAGAAGGGGGGGTGGAAAGAGAGAGAGAGAGAGAGAGAGAGAGAGAGAGAGAGAGAGAGAGAGAGAGAGAGAGAGAGAGAGAGAGAGAGAGAGAGAGAGAGAGAGAGAGAGAGAGAGAGAGGGAGGAGAGAGAGAAGGTATCATTAGTCTGATTTTACTTACAAATTAGTTGCTCTTCTTCTCTGTCCATGTCTCTCTTTGTGTGGTTGTCTTTCTTTTTTTCTCTGTCGCTCACTCTTTCATAAACTTGTCACGAAAATTGTATTTGTTTTTATCATTATGTCATGGTTTTACTTCTCTTCATTTTCGATTAATTATTGTGTATTATGTTCGATATTGCGATATTTCAGCTTAAATCAGAACAGTTGTAAGGTTGAACAGCAAAAGGCATACACACCAACATTTTATTGTTTGAAATGTCAACTGAAAAACTAATTTCTATCTCTTTATTGCTAGCTGATCTTTCTGTTTTTCTCTGTCTCATGTCCCCCTCCCCTTCCATACAATTACCTTCATAAATAAAGAATTACCTTATTTTGTTTCTCTATCTTTTCTTGCATCTACAGAGCTTGTCAGTGACCATCTGTAAGTACGTCAAGCTTTCTCATGAAGTTCTTCAATTCTGAACCAAAACTGAAACAAACTTTCAAAACATTCAACGAATTTCTCGAATCACCTCCCTATATACAGCTGATGGATTTATAGCGACAGTCTCACACATTTCCTGACTCATAATAATCAACTATCGGCCACCCAACTAATCAGCCAGTCACCGCGACAGGTGAGCTAATTGTGACCTATAACCTCATCACGCATATAGCGGTATGATGAAAGGAGCCGCAGTGAGTAAGTATAATATAGAAGTGACCAATACCTGCAGAAAGGGGGCAGGGGGGATGGGGGGGGGGGGGGGGTGGGGGGATATAGGAAAGGATGAGTAAGAGTTGACAGGAGGCAATCAGCAAGGTATGCGGCCCAGGTGATTAATTGCCGGAGCCGTGATTGGTCTTTTGATTAATTAGCGGCCTGGGAAATGGGCTGCGCCGAAGCTGGTAAATAACTCGCCGGTATGGGAGAGAGTGAGTGATTGAGTGACTGACGGGTGTTGTATTATATGCCTATTTACCGATTGAGAGAGGAGGCGTGGAGGCTCTCTGTCTTTCTCTTTCTGCTTGCCTCTTGCCATGTCTGTTTCTGTCTGTGTTTGTACATAGATTTCCCCACCCCTCTTCCTCTCCCCTCTGCATGTCTCTCACTGTTGTTTGTTCGTTCATGGGCTGAAACTCCCACGGCTTTTACGTGTATGACCGTTTTTACCCCGCCATTTAGGCAGCCATACGCCGCTTTCGGAGGAAGCATGCTGGGTATTTTCGTGTTTCTATAACCCACCGAACTCTGACATGGATTACAGGATCTTTTTCGTGCGCACTTGGTCTTGTGCTTGCGTGTACACAAAGGGGGTGTTCGGACACCGAGGAGAGTCTGCACACAAAGTTGACTCTGAGAAATAAATCTCTCGCCGAACGTGGGGACGAACTCACGCTGACAGCGGCCAACTGGATACAAATCCAGCGCGCTACCGACTGAGCTACATCCCCGCCCATATCTCTTAATTATGTCTATTTCTCGAAACAAAACACACACCAAACAACCTGTAGAGAGCGAGAAAAGAATAAAGACAGCAAGAATGAAAGAAAGAAACAACGAAAGAAAAGAATAACAAAAGACAGAAAGAAGAATGAAATAAAAATAAACTGAGTTTAGAAAGAACCAATCAAAGTAAGAAAGTCAGACAGACAGGGAGGCAGAAAGGATGAGAAGCAGATCCCATTTTCGTTCAATGTATCAGCAGTCAAAATTGGGGGGGGGGGGGGGGGGGGGGGAAGAAAAAAAAAAGAAGAAGATAACATTATAGACTTGTCAACCAGAGGATCATTCTTGAACATCCATATTCTTTCGAAGTTTGTTGCTAGTAATTTTCTTAACGAAGGTCCGTCTTTTGATTGTAACCCGTCCTCCAAAAGCGGCGTGTGGCTGCCTAAATGGCGAGGTAAAAACGGTCATACACGTAAAATTCCACTCGTGCAAAATCACGAGTGTACGTGGGAGTTTCAGCCCACGAACGCAGAAGCAGAAGAAGAAGAAGAAGAAGATTGTAACCCGGCCGTAATGCAAGTGTTCATCTATTAACAAACTCATCTCGAGGTTTGTAACAACGGGGGCCTTCTTTCTTTCTTTCTTTAAAAAATAAATACATTCAGCCATTAATCAATTTACAAATTCCCCTCCCGGCAACGAACTAATAAAATGTCAGTCGCGGTCGTCATTCCGCCATGACAAATCAATACGGTAGGTAATGGATCATTTTGATAATTAATCACGGCTGATGAGCTCAATAGTATGCATAATGAGTTTTCGAGAATCTGTAACTGATTTGGTCATAATTACAGGACGGCTGATATAGACAAGCATTCCGACCATTCTTTTTCCATGCTCGCTAATGTGTCACGGGTTTCTTGTGAGCTATTTATAGATCAAATACGTACATGATTACCTTTAGTAATACTTAAAAACAAATGAGGCCGTGTCAGGGCTTAGTTTGAAATAGGCGTGAATAGGCGTGTGGTTTGAAATGCGGAAAAATGCCAGATACGGTACGAATTGTTTTTTCTTTTATCATTTCTAAAACAAAGCAAAAGCCCCCAAAAGCCAATAAGATAACTAAAAAAACCTATAATTGCATTAGCTAAATTTTTAACTTTACAGGAAGAATTGTCTAGTATTATTATGAAATAATCTGGCATATTCTAAAACAAGATCACCATAAAAACAACAACAACAACAACAACAACACAAAAACAGAAAAGAGAGAAAGAAAGAAAGAAAGAAAGAAAGAAAGAAACAAGCAAACAAAACAAACAAGCAAACAATGAGAAAAAGAAAGAAGGAAACAAATTAAAACGGAACATTCTTAATTTTAGCTGCGGATCTTTTGACTGCTATATTGGGGAAATGCTGAACTTGATTAGGTTAGCATCAACACAATTTGTAAACATACATTTCTTCCGTTAGATCATGTCAACAATCACATATTCGTCAGAATGAGAACATCCTTCTACTTAAAAAACACATTCGAAAAATGAACAGCGTTTCTTTCTTTATTTGGTGTTTAACGTCGTTTTCAACCGTTCAAGGTTATATCGCGACGGATGAACAGCGTTATATTTGCGGTGTCTAAAATGAATTTAATAACAAAAAAAATCCAAGGATGGGTTACAAAACAATCATGAGAATGGATGAACCTTTACAGGCAAGAAATCAACATGAATTATCAGTCGAAGACTTTTCTATATATCTGGTACCAGAGGGGGGCACATGTCAGTTTGTTAATGAGAGCCGACCTCAACCTATAACGTTGACGTTATCTCAAGACACGCAGCAAGATAATCATCAGGGCTGATCATGAATCTTCCCCCAATGACCACAACTCTGACTGACCATCTTGGGTACTCTGCTTACTGACCAGCTTGTTAGTCAGTTAGGAATCGCAGACACCTTGCCCCCTGAGTAACATTAAAATAATATTGTCAATGAAATGTACGGCATGCATGCATTGAGTTGTTGATTCAATCCTTTGCGCTGTTTTGGGCAACCAATTATTGCAGGGTTCTTTTCTGCTATAAAAGCATTTTTGAAGTTGACTTTGTTAAATTTTCCCTTTCAATATATCCGTTTGTGTTTTTCTGTTTGTTGTTTTTGTTTGCTTGTTTGTGTTTGTGTTTGGTTTTTATTTCAAATTCATTATATAAATGACAAGTTTACGTTCGTTTGAGGTTTATTTCGTTTGAGGTTTATTTCGTTTGGGGTTTATTTCCTTTGATGTGGAAAGCAAAATCAGCGTGCAAATGATTGAAATATATTATAACATTTGTTAGTTGATTTCAAACAGTGAGTCATTTTCTTTGGAATGATCATTACTACACAAAAGCGAACAAAGTTACGCTTTGAGCTAAAGTATTTTATAAGACTGAAAACAAAAGCTCCCTAAATTTGACAGCTTGGTAGCTTGAATATGCTTATTTTCTGGTGGGCTGCACTTTTCAAGTGACGGTAGAGTTTCAACTGTGTGAAATAGTTTGTGATAGTTTAACATTTTGTGTAAAGCATGCAGATAATAATAATTATTTACTGAAATTGACTTGAAGCTTAAAATGTCCATGTTTGTGATTTTCCTACTTTCCAGCCAACTCTTTGTACATGCACGATCCCGACATTTACCCCAAAACCCCGGCCTTCCTACACTGGAAGTGCAGAAGGAGAGAGAGAGAAAAAAAAAAGCTTTCGCGAGAAACATTATTCACTGGAAAGCTCGGCTTCCATTATCACCTTCGGGCAGCCATGACAGGAAACGTGGGACCGGCTAGCCTCGTTTTCGTCATCACCACGTAACCGTCTCGTGTCTCGCGAGACTGGAAGCGAGATCTCATGAGAAATGAACCGTTCCTGTAATGAAGGCGAGAGGGGGTGCTCCCCCCCCCCTCCATCCCCCATTACCCTCACCCTACCTTCTTTCCTGCTCTTTTCCCTATTGATGCATCTGGGATTTTCAGTTCAGCTGGGAAACAAGGGAGATCATTTACATGGAGGAAACGCGGTCTTGTCACGTCGGTAACGAGATTATCTGCGCTTGCTTGATGTTGTGTGCAAAACTCGCATCGGAAACCGATTAGGTGGGTAACGAGGCTGGGTGATTGACGGGTGAAATTGACAATGCAAAACTCGTCCCTGTCAACTATGTGCAAAATCTGCGAAACGCGTTGCACTGCGGGGAGCGTTTTCTTTCGCTTCACGCCGCTGCGGCGATGAAAAATGATGTATTGTTTCAATGTGCAACGCACACCCAACGCTCTGTTTGTTTTGTTTATCGTTTACTCATCCCCCCCCCCCCCCCGCCTCCCGATATTATCCCAGTATTTTCTGCACATGTTGCATGGAATATTGATACTTTTTTTTTAACATTTAGTCAAGTTTTGACTACATGTTTGAACATAGACTGGGAATCGAGACGAGTATGTGTGTGTGTGTGTGTGTGTGTGTGTGTGTGTGTGTGTGTGTGTGTGTGTGTGTGTGTGTGTGTGTGTGTGTGTGTATGTGTGTGTGTGTGTGTGTGTGTGCGCGTGAAGAGCGATTCAGAGAAAACTACTGGACCGATCTTTATGAAACTTCTCATGAGAGTTCCTGGATATGATATCCCCAGCTGGGGATTTTTCCTCCATTTTTTCGATAAATGTGTTTGATGACGTCATATCCGACTTGTAGTGAAAGTTGAGGCCGCACTGTCACGTCCTCATCTTTCAATCAAATTGATTGACATTTTGGTCAAGCAGTCTTCGACGAAGTCCGGACTATGGGATTGCATTGTAGCTCAGAAGCTTACAAATTAGTTAATAAGTTTGCTCATTAAAGTTGTCATTAAAATCGAATTTTCCGTTACGGATTAAAAACATGATCGCATTGTATTCTTCATCTTCTCCTGAATTCAAAAATATATAGATATGTCATGTGTATTCTAGAAATGTGTTCAGAATGAAAGAAAATATGTTCAGTAAGTACTCGGTCTTCGAGTTAGCCGAGACTATCTGAAGGTAGTCTCGGCGATGACTGTTTTTTGGTTATTTATAGTTTGATAACGAATGCATGACTAAATGTTTTTATATCCCTTCACGCGACTTGTTAGTTTTCTGTTTTTCGTGTGGTATACTTATGCTCGTTGGTTTTTCTGTGCTCCACTATCTCCCTAGTATTTCATGCACATGTTTAGTTGTCGCACAGAATCCACTTCTGGAGCATTCAGCACAATTATCTGTTCTTTTGTGCAACACTTCGCAGTTTAAGCGCAAGACATACGCATAATTATGGGAGTAACAGATTATCCGTTCTTTCGCGTAACACCTCACAGATTAAAACTGGCGCAAGACATTTGCAAGATTTTGGCTAAAGTTTCAAACGAGTATAACGCATGCAGGCAGTTGTTTTGCTTTGCAATTCTTTCTCTCGAAGCAAACGCGGAAAACTTGTTTGGTTAATGGCTCTAAAATATTTCACGTTTTGTTTGACGCGGAAAGGTCTGCAGTATGCATTTCAAGCTGCCATGATTTCCTTTTGATGTGCGGTAACGATTCGAACAGTGCTTGAATGACTGCTTGCTTTTACAATTTCAGCATTGCAGAAAACATTTTCGAGTCTATTTTTTTGTTTGTTTTTGTGCCAGTTCTGTTGGTAATAGTAAACAGGCAGAATTCATTGACTATAACTGTATACGGTTCGTTTGTGGATGATGTGTTGCCTTTCGCTTCGCTCAGGTGTATAACTTACATTACCTAAAACACAGGCCGTTACAACTTCTTAATGTTTGTAATACAAGGTCGTCATCATCATCGTCCTATTCGTCCTCCTCCTCATCATCATCACCATCGCCACCGCCACCGTCATCATCATGATCATCATTACCCCCTCCCTCTTGCTCACCCCCTAACAAATCTGTATGCAAAGAAAAAGAAGGAAGAGAAATACATCAAAACTTTCTAGTCGATGCGCTCATATTCATGAGTATTTGTTTATAGACCCTTTTTATTATTTTCATTTTTTAAAAACATTGAAAATGTCTGTAAATTTATAGAGGAAAAAAACCATCAATGCGTGTGCAGTGATGTTGCTATAGGATTATTTTCTTTGACAAGTTAGTCCAAATGGGCGCCCATTCATAAGTTTCGGCAATCTTTGGAAGTGTCAGGCAGTCTTTATCGTCAACTTTCCCCCACCGTGAAAAAATTCGGTAATTCTTCCGAAATGTTTTCGGCGATTTTAAATTAATTCAGGCGTTTTGCCGACTCATGCCGACGTCAAACACATTTTTTTGCAGTTTTCTGTAAAAGAGGTGATCTTGCCTCCCCTGTTGATTTTATTTTTGACAAGTTAAAGTGAGCTAATGGATGCAAGGACAAAATCAATTCAAACCATCTCATCGTCAATCCGTACACGACAATATTTAAAAAAAAATCATATTCGTCCCGTGCATGTGAAACATAAACAGATCCTGTGTGTTGTCCAGGTCTGACCACCCTCCTTCTCCACCCCTCCCCTTCCATCTATAGTCATACCCTCTTCTTGTTCTGGGTTAGTTTGCGGCTGCATGAGGTTTGAGTTTTGTGTGTGTGTTTGTGTGTGAGGTTATTTCTCTCCCCCGAGATGTATAATTATTTTGGCCCTTGTCTGTGTAAATTGTGTATGGTATTTTCTCTCTGGCAATTTACCTGAACATTTTCGTTCCTTACCTCCATGTCAAGGTGTTCTATACGTTGTACTGTAATTCTTTTCACGCGTAGTTCTATCCCAGAAAACATTATAGAGGTTGCGAGGTAAACGACCAAATATACCGCGAGTACGAAGCCGCGACAAAGATGACGTCAATTTTCTCGTTCGGTCAGTAATACCAGATCGTCCCCCCGGGGGCTAGTCATTGGGGGTAAAACGGATGCCACACCAGCAGTCTGAACAGAGAAAATGGCTGTATTTCTTTGTTTTGGTTTCGTACTCGGTATTCGTTCGTTCCTCCCGCAACCTCTATATATTGCTTGGCGTATAGCACGTGCGCTAACGAGATTTGTTGTACACCTCGTTGTGCACTCTCATAACCTACGTGGTAGACAGAGCGGAAAACAAGCGGAGTAAAACAGCCAACAACCAGATATCTAACAAGTTCTTGTCAGTGGGTTACGCACATGCATGTATACCATCGAGAAAATATCTTCTTTTTTCTTTTTCGCTAACATAGTATGTGTATGCGTGTGTGTTTGTTTGTGTGTATGGAGTAGTGTGTGTGCGTGTGTGTGTGTGTGTGTGTGTGTATGTGTGCGTGTCTGGACGGGCCGGGATGCGAGTGATATATATGCACCCCCTCTCCCTTGAGCTGTTGGATAATATATATATATACTATTCTCGTCTGGCACTGCGCATGTATTCATTTTAGTTTATTTACCTGTCTGTCTGTCTGTTCTCCGTCCCTATATTTTCAGTTGAACCTTACAATATTTCTGACTACAATTTAGCGCAGAAAGAGGAAGCTGTAGGTTTTAGAAGAAAGGAAACCAGGTTGCCATATGCTTCTTCTTTGCACGCGAATTCCTTGTTGGTTCCCAGTGGGAACCCTTACTTAAAGACCGAAAAAAAATGAGGTCACTAAAATAAAGGGAGATGACTTAATGAAAAGGGAGGGTGGGAGGTAGCTTATGCACCCAAAAATGTTAAAAAAATGCAGGGACTTAAAATATACCCTTGGGGTTGGGTTTGCATGGGGGTGGGGGGGATTTTGCGGGGGAAGGGTGGGGTTGGGGTGGATGGGGGCTTTGGGGCTGTGGGTCTTAAGGATAAGGATAAGAACTCTTATAGTCCTGTGAGGCTACCCTCATGGAAATTCGGGCTGCTTTCTCCCTGGGGAAAGCGAGCTGCCCGGACAGTATACGGCGCTACCCATTTTTTTTCCTGCATGCGTGTACATATTCATGTTTCCAAGCCCTGAGACTTTCGCTGTGAACTTGGGTTGTTTATCGTGCGCATGCGTGCACACGGGGGTGTTCGGACACCGAGGAGAGTCTGCACAACGTTGACTCCGGGAAATAAATCCCTCGCCGAACGTGGGGATCGAACCCACGCCGATAGCGACCGTTGTAGTTTTGAAGCCAGCGCCGCTACCAACTGAGCTATTTGCCCTTACATTGGGGATGCTTCAAAGAGAGGTTCCACTGTGCCTTTACACAGTTTATACCGGTAACAAGAATAAAAGACGATGATGTATAGGCTGGGAGTTCTTTTTCAAAGGGGCGACAACAGCGTGAGAAACGCATTCATTGCCTGGTTTTAATCACATTAGCACTGATGACTTCTCCGGCTGGAGCCAACCGGTTTTTTTTCTTCTCGTTCTTCAGAGAGTTTTAAAGAAACGAGGCATGTTTTCCTGGCCGGTTGTTTCCGTGTGCTTTAAAGCCAACGACTGAATTGAACCACGAGTTTACTATAACCTTTGTGTGATAAAACTGCCATTTGAGAACGTTCACATTTTAAAAAAGTCACTTTTTTTGCCTTTGATCACATGCACTGAAAAAGCACATTCCCCAATCCCCAAAAGTTAACAAACAAATAAACAAACAAATAAACAAACACATAGAACAATAAATAAAGAATCGAAAACACTGATAACAAGAACAGTTATAACATAAGTTCGTTAAAGTGCCACACATGCATAACACTGAGTTTCAAGGCTCTTACAGTGAAATAGACAAGATGAAGAAACAACAACAATACATGAAATAATTGTATAGCCTACATGAGTGCAAATGAATGGAGAACGAATTGTAAATTCTCTGACAATACTCATATACCTTTCAGCACGATTGGCAGATAAAGGATTTGGCACTGTCGTGCCCGGAACGAGCATAAACAAAACCAGAATTTGATTTGATTGGAGGGACGGCTCAGTGACACTAACTCTGGCCTGTGATTGGCCCATGCACCTAACGTATCGCAGTGACGTGTGACATATCGCAGCAAAACATGTGGGTTTGTTTTTTTTACCCAAAAGAAAAAATAAGGTGGAGCTCGATGAAAAGAACACCCAACCCGATCACCTCTAAAATATTGTCCAGTCTTATATCCTCCACAAATACACACAGAATCTGCTGACGGAGTGAATAAGAAAAAACCCATTTAGTTCAAGTCAATTAGACCGCTTAAGTATACCACAAGCGGCGGCTTTGCGACAAAGAAAGAAAGAAAGAAAACAAACAAACAAACAAACTAACAAACAAACAAACAAACAAACAAACAAACAAACAAACAAACAAACAAACAAACAAACAAACAAACAAACAAACAGAACAAAAAACCAAAGTTCCCCAGCATAAAGTTCTAATTTGAAAGTAAAAAGAAAAACAACACTTCCAACGAAAATTCTCAATATTTTGTGTTTAAAATGGAAGAAAAGAAATCCGTGTTCATTTTTGTTAATTACAGCAAACACGGGCATAATTTGCCATAGACATGTCAAGGTCCCGTCCTTTATTGCCCGTTTGCGGTTTGCCTAAAGCATAGTCTTTCCCAAATACATTAATTATTCATTTCAGTTTTGTGTTCAAACCCGCATTAAACAGCAGCAAACACGCGTAAGTTTTCCCGAACACGTTATAGGGTCTTACCGCTTTAAAAATATTGTCTGGCGATTACTCACTTTCCCTTATGTCGACTGAAGTCGCGCACTGAAAACGGCTCGTTACACCGCGCATGCGCATGCTGTTTAATGGTCGACCAACGGGAAAAGTGAAATTTGTGGGGACGCCTGGTTGAGTTTATCAACCCAGAATGCAGAGTATTTTTTATTACACTTATCTATAACGATGTACGCTTTGGATGGATTCCAAGCTAGTTAATAAAAATGATGATGACGGTATTTAATGACTTTATTTTAAGTTAGTTTTTTTTTTAATGAACTGATGATGATTTGACTTGTGTCTGCTGTAGACACTATATCATGTGTACAATTTAATTCTTGGAAACGAATTGAAAACTTCTTACTTTGGGTGAATGTACATAATGAGAAAAAAGAAATACCATGATTAAATTTCCACAGAAAAAAACCAAGAAAAAAACAAACAAACAAAGGAAGTCTTAAATCTTAAAAAGTCTCTATATTATATATATTGCCCAGGTGTGAGAGAGGAGAAAAACGGGGTGGGGGGTGGGGGAGTGGGTGGGTGGCGGGTGGGGGAGGGTAGCCTAGGAGAAGGCCGGGGTACGGCTAAAGGATTTGCGTTGTTCTAATCTAGTTATCGTTGTCAAGGTTTATTTATTTATTTTCTCTATTTGTATATATTACTCATTTATCCTTTATTCATTTGAATAATTCAATATTTATTCATTATTCATTCAGTTATCTATCTTTTATTCTATTTACTCAATGATTTATTCATCGATCTGTGTATCGATTAATTAATTGACAAATTGATAGATCGATTACTTATTTATTTATTTATTAAGGAGATTTCTATAGCGCATAACTAAAAGCACTATGCTATGTGCAAAATAATTTCGTTAATACGAATTATAGTAAAGAATAGACACATTTTGTTGAAGTGCATAGATACTGTATATTTATGTATTAATTACAGACACCCACTCAAATGTATTGAAGCACTGGTCTTGTTATTTTTCAAGTTGCTAACTCACATTTTCTTGACAAACAAACAAACAAACAAACAAGCAGACACACAGAGAGAAAAAAGAAAAATAAAGAAAAAAGTGCAAGTGTGTGTGTCGGGGAGGGAGGGAGGGAGGGAGGGGTTGGGGGGCGGGGTGGGGTGGTGTTGTTTTTTAACTTGCCTGAGAGATCATAATCTATATAGCTTTGTTTGAACTGTACTCATCCGTTTTATTATGCCTTCTTCGCTTTTGGCCCTCCTTCTTCTTTATTCCCCCAAAATCTCTCAAAAATATTATGTTCCATTTATTACACTTTTACTCTCACACAAAGTTTGTGCATGGCTACTTGCTGCCGACATTTTGCCGCAGTCACTAAAACACAAGAAATTTCGTTGGGACGCATAACACTTACTCCGAAGAGTAAAGTGAGTCGAAGACTGTCATCTTTGATGCAAAAACGTCAGTTCCGAAAATTGTGGATCCTTTGAGAAGTTCTCCCCGAAAGAAGTAAATGACAGATGAAAGAGAGCGGAAACTGCTTTACAGCCCTAGTTTATGACGAGCAAAGGGAAGGAATCCAAATGACAATACCACCCTCCAAGTTCGACAACCCAACATGGCGACTTTTCAAGCTGCTTAAAAAAAAAAAAAAAAAAAAAAAAAAAAAGAGCAGCAGCAGCCCACGCCGCCGATGCAATCTACAGTCTTGGTCGCGGACTGGAGGTGTTTTCTGAAACGCATTAATGCGCTGCTTTGCGAAAAAGCAGGCAAACGAAATGAAATTCGACTCTAAGCCGAATGCAGGCCATTAGAAAGTGCATTTGACGTCAAGCGGAGGACAGGCGGGACGAGTTATCGCCCCTGTCTGGAGCGGGAAGAGACTTTGCCAGATGGTACATTTCACACTCACAGCTTGTCGCACAGTTCTTCACTAGTCTTGTGAACAGTCTCAGGACAAACGGTCTCCGAAATGGACTTCTTCTGAACGTCCTCTGCGCTTTTCTACTCAGAATACATATTTGGACGGAGAACGTGGAGAAGCCGTTCGCAGTAACGAAGGAGAAGAAAAGCGATGGGTTTGCTTCTGGGATCTTTAACATGAGGAAATCTTAAACATCACCGATAGGCCGTCAAAACCCTCAAACCCACCAAGAACGTTTGTGTCTGTACATGCTACTTCCCTGGGATGATATATGGGTAGCGAGGGTAAAGGCAGCTCTAGGCATTCCTTCAAACCAGGCGGCCGTGATTACTTTTTCATGAATTTCTAACCTTCTCTCTCTGCCTTCGATTTTCATGGCGGCGTTTATCACCCTGGGCTCGCGTTTTGGGGGGCTGACGGGGTCGGGCCCTGGGTGTTTTCTTGGGTTTCTCGCCCGATGTTTGCTTGAACGCCCAGCGCCCACATTTTCAGTCATCTATCTTCGCCAATGGGCTCGCTAATCTATCCGTCAGTAGCGCCACTGCGGGCACATCACAAGAAGGCTGGAGAGATGAAAACGAGCGAGGAGGGGGATGAAAGGGCCCGGAAAGAGAGATGGTGAGAGAGGAGCAAGCCCACTGCGATCATCATAAACACAATACGAGGACGATGCCGAAGACACTCCTCCTCCTCCTCCTCCTCCTCCTCCTTCTTCTCCTCCTAACGAAAAGACTTATCGGTCATTGGGGAGCATTCATTGCGGTTCACTTCCTATACGGCGTATTGCGCAGATCCTACTCCTCCCCCCCCCCCCCCCCCAAAAAAAAAAGAAGAAAAAAAGAATCTGAAGTCTTTATTTTTCAAGATCTTCCGCTCCAAGGGGATTGGCTAGGGTAATACGTACAGTAAGAAAAATAGAATCGAGGTTATGGCAATCGCTTAAACACCGAAGAAAAGGCATAGACTGAGAAATAAACACCCAATGGCGGAACTCAAGGGAGACTATCCAATGGCAATGACGAAAACAAGAAAGGCAGGGGAGATAAACACCCAATGATGGACCTCGAGAGAGCTTACCTCAGTGGGGTTTCTTATCATCGTTTCTTTCCTTCCTTCTGTCTTGTCTTCTTCTCTTCGTGGTTTTTTTTTAAATCTATGAAATACCATATGACGGAACTCAAGAGACTGTCTTCGCGGGTTTACTTTCATTACTTCTTTCTGGTCTTCTGTTTTAACTTCTTCTTCTACCGCTTCCTTTGCTGGTTTTTATTCTGGTTTTTCGCTATGTTTTTCTTGTTGTACATCATTCTTTCTGTCGTTCTTTGTTTGTTTGTTTTTGCTTCTCCTTCCCTTTGTCTTTCTTTCTTCTTTTTCCTTCTTCTTTATCCTTTTTCCTTCGTCTACCCCCCCCCCCCCCCCCCAGTATCATGTCCCCAGCACCTCTCATCTCCCCCCTGATATCTCTTCAGCCGTTTTTCTCGCACTCCAACAGAAACGGTCTCGGGTGGGTGATCTGTCACTTGAAGCCACCCCCGATGCACTTCTGTGGTGCTGATCCAGCAAACCGGACAAGGGATCCGTATACGGGGGGAGAGAGTGAACCACAGAGATATGGAATACAGAGATATAGAATATTCTATATCTCTGTGGAGTGAACCCTTGTGAGGCATCACCCTGGTCGTCACAGTGCATTGCATCTTTTCGTCACTTTCCCACTTCCAGAGGACCCCCTGGGGTGCACCCTGTGTACCCCAATACCCCTCCCAGCAGGAGATCTGGGGATGAGGGGTGATGGAGGGGGGTGGATAGAGGGGAGGTAAGGGGGAAGGGCGGTGGAGGGGAGAAGGGATTAGAGGAGTTAGAGGTGAGAGATGGGAGAGAGAGAGAGAGAGAGAGAGAGAGAGAGAGAGAGAGAGAGAGAGAGAGAGAAAGAGAGAAGGAGAGAGAGAGAAGGAGAGAGAGAGAGAGAGAGAGAGACAGACAGACAGAAAGAGACAGATAATTGAGGAGGGGGGGGGGGGGGGAGGGAAAAGACTCAAAGTGTCTGGCATTGTGACTGCTACAGGAGTTGCGGGATCATGTCCAGAAAACAACTTTCCCAGTGGCTCGGAACGCCAGTGTCTTGTAAAGCCATCACATGAAAGAGGTGTGTTGTCAACCAATCCGCGAGCTGTTTTTATTCTCTGCCGGGTCTCTCTGTCTTTTCTTTCTGTCCCCTGTGCCACCAGATCTTTTGCGAAGAGTATTTAACCGTGTCGAAAAGATTTCTCAGCCGGATGGGGAGCTTACTTCTTTTCCACTCCAGCGAAGACATCGCAGCGAGTACCTCTTTTTGGGGGTTATCTTTGCTATTCAGCCGCCTTTCGGTTTTGCGCTGGTCCATGGTGTGTTTAGCCACGTTGCTTTTATAGTATTCAAGAAAATTAACGAAGCGTTCCAAGTCAGGGGAGGTTCCGGAGAACACAGTGCATGCACCCAAACGCCTATGAGATCAAAGTGCACGCACTTACGGACGGATGACAGTGAGTATTGCTGATACAGTGGAGCAAACGAACAAACAAGTTGTCATACACAATATTTTCTGTAGCCCATATCAGCTGAAAGTATGGAAGGGACGAACAGTTCAAGGTTTACTTTCATGCCGTCTCATGGCTTCTGTATCAGTCAGCACTCTCTGAAAAAACCGAAGCTGAAAAATTAGACAACACCACTCTTCGGCACGCGGCATTCCAAACAGAGACGTTGATTGAGAGCGCATGCGCGTACTGACAGGAACTTCTCAACGCGCATGTGCGAAGAATGTCATGGCGCGGCTTACTTGCATATCGATGTCTCCGTGTCTGTATACTAAAGCGTTGGTTCTTGGCCAACGAGCACCCAAAGGAACCACACACGTCGTCTTAGGATTGTTCCATAATTATAAAGTAGATCAACAGTTGTAAGGTTTTTGAACAAAATCTTGAGACGGGAAGAAAAACCTACCCCAGCAGCATTTGTGAGGGTAATTTCATAATTCAACCTGATGTCGTGTTGAACAAGAATTGTATTCTTTTGCTGAGTTAATTTCGCAGAATGACGAACGTGACAGTTTTACATTATTTCAACACGAAAATTCCCATTCTGCCCACAAATAAATAATTACGGTTGTGGATTCGTTTATATGTATGTGTCCATGTGGACGGATGCTCTTACACCGTGTAAAAGCCTTGACGTATATCTGCTGTCTTACATGATCATTTACACGGGAATACATCTTTTAATCACAACTGGTACACAACTGTAAACACCAACAAAACAAACACCGAAACAAAGCAGAAGCAAACGCCGGAAAACCGTTGCCTGCAGACACAACTCATGTACACAACCATTCATCAATAACATCCTTATTGGGAGAGGAGTATCGTCGTTTTGACAAGGCATGATGTATGGGGCAGTGTCGCTAACAATGCAATAGGAGCTTTGAAGTGATCGGTGACGCACTAGGGAGAGGTAATACCAGGTCCTTGGCTTTTTGTTACCACTGGTGACTGACTGGTGACTGGTGACTGAGTAGTGACTGGAGAATCTCTTCCTATAAAAAGCTGCGGGGCATTTTAAAAACGTGTTTATTTTTTTTATTTGTTTAACTGTACGACTTAATAACTCAGTTTTGAATATGGAAAATCTGTCACTGTCACTTATGTGTTTGTTCTTCCCGTGTAACCGATTTGGCTCACCATCTCCGAATGATCTGAACAGCCTGTTTCGTGGCACCAGGCCATCCCGCCATTTGGACCCAGCTTGGGCGCTTTCCTTGCAATGTGGGCATTTTTGGTTGTTTATTATTATTATTATTTTTGTTATTTTTATTTTTATTTTTTAATTTGCCAAGCACATCATTGTGGGGCTTGTAATCAAGAACATGCACCCGTACGTCTACATCCGTGTATATAGCTATTCTGATGAACACGTGGGGGAATTCGGGGGCTGTGATTGGATGGTCTCTTCCGATCATCAAAGCATAATGCGGCGGAAGTCGGCCATTTTACTCAATATCCAAAAGCATATTGAGAAAAATGGCCGACGCATGATTCCGGTTCACCCATCTGTACCACGGCGATGTTTCTATCGACAACAGCATACACTGACAACTTAAAAGGCTGTTTCAACAACTGTGTTGTGAAGTCGAATGCACTTGGAGTCAGTCAGTTTTTCTTACAAAGTCAGAAAGCGTGTTGTGGTGTGCATGTCTGCGCGAACATGATGCGCGTAAGAAGTTTGTCTGCTATCAAAACCTGAGATCAACGCATCGACGCAAAAACTGTCATTTTGTAAGTTTGGAACAACAAATCAAGGTCATAACAGCTATATAATCGCTATTGTGTTTTCAGCGTAGCAATAGGGTCCGATATTTAGACTCGAACAAGTATAATGCGACTCGTCTTCGACTCGTCGGCATTATACTTGTCTCGTCTAAATATCGGACCCTATTGCTACGCTGAAAACACAATAGCTGTTAATCATCATTCAACCTTCAACATTTACAAGGAAACTTTGAGTTTGATATACATTTTAGCAGTTCATTGTTACGACACACTTCCGATGGTTTATTATAATTCAATCCCTTAAAAGCCACTATTGTCCATATGCGAGATTAATTCTTTTCACCATTCCCACTCTACACACGAAGCAATCGGGATGTAGATTATTGGCAAGCTTATGTGTTGAAGTTCAGGAATGGTCTTCAATTCTTTTTCACAAAATGGAAAAACACAGAAGAAAGACGCATAATTATATAGGAAGGTTCCTTGCGTTCACTGTGACAATCGCTGAACTATGTTTATGTGGATATGCACTGACTTGTTCTGCTTCTCAGTATGTGTTCATCTCTGCTTGTAGTATGGTTATTGATCTTGATCGGTTCAGACTGTTAGCATGGGTGATAACATGTTTTTGTTTTTATGTGAAGACGTCCGTGATGTGGAGTAGGTATCAGTAGTGTGTGTGTGTGTGTGTGGGGGGGGGATGTGTGTGTGTGTGTGGGGGAATGTGTGTGTATGTGTGTGGGAATGTGTGTATGTGGGAATATGTGTGTGTGTGTGTGCGTGTGTGCGTGCGTGTGTGTATGTGTATGTGTATGTATGTGTGTGTATGTGTGCGTGCGTGCGTGTGTGCGTGCGTGTACGTGTGTGTATGTGAGTGTGTGTGTGTGTTAGAAAAAAAGCAGTGCTATATAGGGTGCTGCGAATCTCTGCTTTACTCATCATCATCAAGGCGGAAAATTACACAGCACAGCCCTTAGAAGTCGCCCTATCTCACCCTTACATCTGCCTCCTTCGTTTTTATGTAGTTTCCTCCCCCCCCTATCCCGAACCTTCTAAATATTATTCATAATCAGTTTTCTCAACGGAGGTAGCGTGAATTTTTCTTCTTTTTATTATTTCTTCCTTTTTTAGCTGCTTGTAACGCTCATTGCTTTACCTCTTTGATATTTTCCTTTCGCTCTGCGGTAGTCCACTTTGGCTGAGGCCGCCAACAGCGAAAATCGGGTAGCTTGAGCTTATTAACCAACCGTTTGAGAATTTTCCTGTTTGTGGAAAAATGAAAAGTTGAGAATTTTTTGTTTGTTTTATGGATAAGTTCTGCAATGAGTTTGTTTAAACGAGCCGTGTGCCAGTGAATGCTCCTGTTCGTGATAACAAAAAATGTAAAAGAGTTCGGTGCATTGATGAAGTTGTTTAATTTACTTTGCATACAACACTGTCTTTTCTCTCCTTGTTATTTAAGTGCAAAGTTCTCATGTTGGAATGACATGTTCGAAACAAAAGATATTTGAAGTTGATTTGTTTTCGTTTGGGGGGTTTAATTTTTCTATTTGTATGTGTGTGTGTGTGTGTGTGGTTATATGTTTTTTTTAAGGTGTAAATGTCTACGTGTTAGTTACACATACGTGCCAAGATAGCTTTTTGTAGTACGATATGGGCATATGATCAAAGGATCAAATACGCGAACCTGAATAAAATAAGTGCTTATGGGTTGGGAAATTGTGTGCACAAAGAATTTGACCATACTTATATATATCACCACTATACAGTAAGCCCGTCTTGATATGTGTTCTCTCTCTTAATTTAACCTTAATTTGACTATGCAATATACATTATTTCTTGTTGTTCATTTGATTAAGTATTTATGGATATACGTTTTGTAATTGCTGTATAATGTTAATTATACTCCTCATCCACATACCGTAAGTAGGCCCCTTATGATGAATAATGAACCACGGGTATAGCTTGAACCTTGGTATAATATACAGCAAGACACAATGCATTTATCGTTGGCATCTGTGTTGTTGTTTTTAGCTTACACTATCGCATGAAGTAGAAGCTCCAGACAAAGTATCAAAACATGAACTGCACCTGTTTCAACATATATACAAAATATCTAACAATAAAGAAATTGCATGCGTATTTTCAAATGCATTACAAAAATAAAAGAAGAGGGAAAAAAAGAAAGAAGCAAAACATGTTTGATGTTATTGTCCTACCATACCCCTTTTCCAGCCGTCAGCCGCTGGGCCGCTGGGCTTTTCTACCGCTCATCACTTGGACCATAAATCCGAGCCCCTGAATCTTCGGTCAGGGGTTCCTGTGACTTTATGGCTGACACCTTGGACTTTTAGCTTCTCACCTTTGCAGGCAAAGAGCGGGCGGAGACCTGTGTCTCTTTACGGCGTTTTAAATGGTTTGTTCCGAGTCCGAACTGTTTATTCGGCCCTTCGTGTAATTGGTGCGGGCAATATGGGAAACTCGCCAACTTGAGTTATCGGTCTTGTCACTCCGTCATGGTCTTCGATGCCAGAAACAAGCGTGAACAATTAAAGGTAAAACTACAAGTCGAGAATGTTGGAAATCTTATCAGGGGAAAATTTTTTAAAAAAAGAAAAAAAAGAAAAGAATAAACAACATCACATTAACAACAACAACAACAACAACAACAACAACAACAACAACAACAACAACAACAACAACAACAACAACAACAACAATATATTGGCGTGTCTTTTACTTACCGGCTAATAGTAATAGAAACAAGTGGATATATTTAGAAATAGGAAACTCCCATCTGATTATTCATAAAAATTGATTCATGTTTATTTTTGATTTGTATCTTTTTACCCGTTTCTTTCTTTCTTTCTTTTCTTTCTTTCTTTCTAAATTTATTCATTCTTCTATTTATTTAAGTTTCTTTATGATTATCCATTTATATGGGCGGGGATGTAGCTCAGTCGGTAGCGCGCTGGATTTGTATCCAGTTGGCCGCTGTCAGCGTGAGTTCGTCCCCACGTTCGGCGAGAGATTTATTTCACAGAGTCAACTTTGTGTGCAGACTCTCCTCGGTGTCCGAACACCCCCGTGTGTACACGCAAGCACAAGACCAAGTGCGCACGAAAAAGATCCTGTAATCCATGTCAGAGTTCGGGGGGTTATAGAAACACGAAAAAACCCAGCATGCTTCCTCCGCAAGCGGCGTATGGCTGCCTAAATGGCGGGGTAAAAACGGTCATACACGTAAAACCCGTGGGAGTTTCAGCCCATGAAAAAACAAACAAACAAAAAAATCTATTAATTTATTTATTTATTTATTTTGTCGTGGTGCATTTAGTAGTGACGTCCAAACAAACAAACCGCACACACGCACACATACACACGCGCGCACACACACACACACACACTCACACACTCACACACACACACACACACACACACACACACACACATACACACACACACACACACACACACACAACCGTTTTAAGTTCATTATTTGTAAACGTTGGGAAGATAATTATGAGGAACTAATAAAACTTTCAAAAGTTTTTCATATACATGTTATAGTGCTGATACTCCCCCATTTATTCCTTCGCATAGCTGACTAGGTATAGCGCATCGTCAATACATTTTCTTCTGTGTTTATTTTGAAGGCTTTGATTAACAAGCTCGACTGTCTGTGTTTGAAGACATACAACAGTATACTACTTGTCTACAGCTATAAATGTATTCGGTGTGCCGGTAATTTAGAAATGACATGACTCTGCTGTCATCTTCTGTGTACTCTATTGTTTCTCACTGTCTCATTCTAAATCACCATGGCTGGTTTTGTTTGTAGTTCTTTTGTAGTTGTTTTTGTTAGAATGTGTGCAGTGTATTTGTTTTTTTGTTTTTCAAAAATCGTGTTTTGCTATATTATAATTTTGAAGGCCTTAATTTTGTTTTTAAATTATCTCATGATTTCGCGCATCATGTTCCTTCAATGTGAACATGTTTACACTTGTCTATGACTGATCTTCACAGGGTTTTTTTACTTTTTTTTTTAGAAATCCCGGATGTTTTCTAAGCTAATATTTTTTTCATTCTTTAATATTTTGTGCTTGTTAAACTGTTCTTTATGCGTGACTTGTGTGTGTGGTTAAAATTAAGCCCTCAACTAAGCGTCTGTTTGCACGAGAACGTCAATTCCAGCGACCGGTATATAGGCTCGTTTTTCCGCGGCTAATTAGTTAACGGAATCTGTATGATAGCTTTAGGCCCGTTTTCCCCGCCATTTACTCGAGACGGGCATATGATGAGTTTAGCCATGTTTACCCACCAGTTGTTCAAGCATGTGGAAAAGTTCTGCTTCCTCCATTCAGCCTCGACCCTCCAGACCCCCTCCCCCTCCCCCACCCTTAGAACATCAGTCATGTCGTTGATGAGGTGCTCATTGTCGCCCATTACCTCCCTTGCCTCTGGACTTCCGGGGGCGCTGCTGCAGTGCTGTCCGTCAGCCATGTTTGTCTTCTTCCGCGGAAGTCTGAAAGCTAGAAATGTTTGGAAGTTTTTCGAATATACCCTGTCAAATGTTCTCCTCGGAAGGAGTATTGATTGGATGAAATTCTTACGGTATTCCCTTTGGCTTTAGTCTTTCTTCGTACCGGCACGGTTGGCCTAGTGGTGAGGCGTCCGCCCCGTGATCGGGAGGTCGTGGGTTCGAACCCCGGCCGGGTCATACCTAAGACTTTAAAATTGGCAATCTAGTGGCTGCTCCGCCTGGCGTCTGGCATTATGGGGTTAGTGCTGGGACTGGTTGGTCCGGTGTCAGAATAATGTGACTGGATGAGACATGAAGCCTGTGCTGCGACTTCTGTCTTGTGTGTGGCGCACGTTATAATTATGTCAAAGCAGCACCGCCCTGATATGGCCCTTCGTGGTCGGCTGGGCGTTAAGCAAACAATCAAAAAAGTCTTTCTTCGTTTTTAAGATGGTTAAAACGTTTGGGGTAGTGTCAAGGCCTGAACTGAGTTAGTGACGATGAAACATTTTGATTTTATTCTTTATACGAGAAACTTGTATGATATTAAATGTGAAATCAGACATCCGTCCATATCATATTGATTACAAGGAACCAAACTGCAATCGAAGTCCATATGTTGTTTCTCATCTTTTCGGTATTATTGTGCATGTTTTGTGCTGACGTTGAAATCCTATACTTGTCAAGGTTCTTGTGAATGTTTTGTATTTCATTTTTATTAAACGTTCCTTTCCTTCACCTGTTTTGAAATAAGTGACGACAAAGTCTGAGCCGCTTGCGTCGTCGCAGAGAGGGAAGTGTGTTAAAAGAAAGTTCTCCTAAGAAAGGGAGATGGGGCGTCTATAGGAGGGCAACAGAATGAACGCGCGAATTTCAATAAATATGTAATCATTACCTACAGATTATTTAAATAAAAAGAAAACACACCAGTAACCAGGTTAGGTACGTTTATATCTATAATCAATACTTCGGCACATTACTGCCTTCTTCGGGATAGCAAGCTTCAACAGATTATTGTATTTTTTATCCTTTAACGCTTGTTTGTAACAGCAAGAAGAGGTATATATGACAACATGATATCTCCTCCTCTATCATCATATTTTTTCTTATGAATTGACGTTAGTTTTGTCGTGTCGCAAGAGCAAAATAAACACGCAGTCAGAATAGTGAAAAAGTACTTTTGGCATTCTCAGAAAGTATGATTGAGCCAACACCCTCGACTCTGATTTAGAAGTATTTCCAGTGTACGGTTCTTCTGTGACTGATGTAATGGAAGCTCCGAACGCAGAATGAGCAGCATTCCGCCGACGAGGACATTACGTGTTTTTTTATGCATACATTTCCCCTATGTCTAATGATCAAACATCCAGACTCATTGGAGTTTTGTAATGACCTCTGATCACCGTGTTAAACTCCAGACGGAATGGACCAGTCAAGGGAGGTAATCGAGATGTGTCGCCTTATCAGTAGCGCTTCGGGATTTCACCGATAGTCGGTCTCCTTACGCCTCCTCATTTGGTCCACTTCGAGGTCCCGAGCCAAATGAGGATGGATCGATTGTGTCAAAGGAGTTGTCGTTCTTATCCTTTTGCCACGCCCCCCTTTGAGACAAGGGGGAAAAAAAGATTAACAAAGAGAGAAACATGGCTTGTTTGCGCCATAATCTTACTGTTCATGTACTTGTAACGTCCCTCTTTTAAACCTCATTTATAAATCATCAGTTTTATGCTTGCTTTGAATTCCTTATGGGAGAGTCCTGTTTGGTGATAGTTTTAGTTCTGTGTTCGAAAGAAAAAGAAGAAGAGGAAAACGGAGAGAGAGAGAGAGAGAGAGAGAGAGAGAGAGAGAGAGAGAGAGAGAGAGAGAGAGAGAGAGAGATTTTACCTTTTTTTGTGGATTTGGGTACGGTGTGGCTGGATATAGGGTGGTGTGTTGAGGCCTGTCCCCCGTTTTTTTTGACGCGGGAATTGACGAGTGAAGCGAGTTGGTTGGGCGAGGAAGTAGCGTGTCCGTTGGGCAAATCTCTCCGCGAGGTACGCTAGGATTTGGCGAGAGAACGCGAGCATGCCTTGGAGGTGCTCGCTACGCATGAAAATATGGCCGCCGCACTGCTGAAAATCCGACTGGCTGTTCATGGCCGTTTACCGACCAGTGCAACGACCATTTCGGTTGAAACCAATGGTGTTTGAATCTTGCGTAGCTTGCCAACTAACCGTTTCATCTTCAGTCTCGCTGTCATGCTTTAGCGAGAGGCCAGCCGTAAGCCATCCTCGCGTGAAAGAAACGGGGGCCGAGTAGGGCCCGCTTTCGTCGATTTGCTGCGTTCGCAGAAATCTTTCTGAAGATGACCCAAAGACACACGGGGGTCTCCCTTCGCGTTGGCTTGAACATAATTATTGCTTCGTATTTGCTAGTCGTGGATTGCAACACCACTTCCACCAAAACATGTCCAATATTTTACCAACATTAGATACCCGACCCAGCGCTATACATTAAGAGACTTTTCAGGGCGTCAGGACTATAACGATCTTAGGTGCACACCCAAAACCACACAGGAAGGGCTTTAATCTGATTTACACGACAAGAGAAGGTGTGAGGCGCTAAGGGAGGTAACATTCCCTGGTGTCTGATCAGTCCCAGTTACCTGCCCTTATCTCTGCTTTACGAGAAGCGTCGTTGGACAGTAGCCGGGGTACAAAGTCGTTAGGTGCTCTTCCTCTCAGCACCCCCGCCCCCAACACTACCCTCCCCCCTACCTCCCCCTCCCTCAGTCTCCCCCCAAACCCTCCCCCCCTCTTAAACATTCTTCTGCACTGTGGTTGTAAGCTGCAACTACTAGCGCACGTGTGTTCGCTGATTAGCATACGGCCGGCCCTAAATTACCAGCGCTTTCAGGACGTGACAGTCGAGAAACCTCGTGTTGTTGGTAGTAAATTTCGTAGGTGTTAAACCCTTTAATTTACAAGGCTTCTCTTGTCGGGAGGGGACATTACCTGAGTAAACCAAGCCACCAAGATTGACTTGGACAAATGCAAGAAAGCTTTGCGAATATCGTGACACTGACAAACACACAGACAGACACAGAGGCAGACCTCAGCAGACACAAAGACACAGACAGAGACGCAAACCAACAGACAAACACCCATGCATATATACACCTAGACAAACACAGACAGGGAGACATACATACAGACAAACAAAGAAATAAACACATCGGTACACAGACAAACATATACAGACAGGCACAGACACAGAGAGATAGACACACAGACACTCATAGACTGACAGACACACCGACAGACACAGAGTCTGCCACAGACGGACAGAGAGACACACACGGATGCAAAGCACGCGCAAACACACACATCTCCAGTCAACAACCGAAAAAGAAACCTCGCCAACAAAGCAACAACAACAAAATAAAATGATAAATTAATACCCTACACAACAAACAGCCTGGTAAACGGTTTTTATTTCAATTTCAGACCCTTTTCCCACACAGAGGGTGATATCATTTTATGTATCCCCCTTTTCAATTAGCATACGTCTAGCAAATATTGTTTGCCTGAAAGACGAGAAGACACAGTGGCTAACACCTGTCTGCAGCTAATACTGCGGAGGGATTTGTCAGCTTTGCACCTTATCGACTTGATTTCAACCTCAGCTTATGGCAATTTGTTGCTGGTCTTTGTGTGAGGGAGTTAGATATACTCTGCTTTCACGCATTCTTAAAGGTACACGATCTGAAATAAGTATAAAAGATGAAATATTATAGTTATTAGACCATTCGCCAATACGAAAGTATTCGCATCTTTGTATTTATTTATTTACTAATTATTATATTTTTGTTTTGTTTTGGGGGGTAACATGATCTGGTTTTGAAGCATGTCACGTTGCTGTTCTTGTGTGTGTGTGTGTGTGTGTGTGTGTGTGTGTGTGCGTGTGTGTCTGTGTGTGTGTGTGTGTGCGTGTGTGTGTGAGTGTGTGTGTGTGTGTCTGTGTATGTGTGTGCGTGGGTGTGTGTGTGTGTGTGTGTGTGTACGTGGGTGTGTGTTTGTGTGTGTGTGTGTGTGTGTGTGTGAGCGTGTGTGTGTGTGTGTGTGTGTGTGTTTGTGTGTGTGTGTGAGCGTGTGTTTGTGTGTGTGTGTGTGTGAGCGTGTGTGTGTGTGTGTGTGTGTGTGTGTGTGAGTGTGTGTGTGTGTGTGTGTGCGTGTGTGTGTGTGTGAGTCGGCGTATGCAAAGGGATTTGTCAGTCTTTGCACTTCATGGATATTTCAACCGGGGCTTATTATGGTAATTTGTTGAACATTACTTGTTTTGTGTGTGGACGAGTTAAACATACTGCGATACACTTTTTGTTAAACTGCACTAAATCTAGTTTTAAAATATGGTGTGTAGTTAAGATATAGATTGGCGAGGTCGTTTAACTTGACACGACCATTGTATGGGAAAAGAGTTTTCTCTCACTTTCCACCGTCCTTCTCTTTTTATTGCCTGTTCTTCAGTTTTTATCCCCTCTGCCTCTTGTGTTTTTTGTGGTTTTTTTTTTCGGCTTACTGTTCGACTCAAAGCTGGTGCACATTTTGCGAACGCAGTTGAATTTTACCCCGGTTGGAATGCAACAGAGAGTATTCTGTTTGAACTGTGTATCATTTAAGAGGAGGTCCATGAATGGATGTAGGGCCTATACATTTCTCATTACATGTACATACAAGATATTGAAAATCCCGCCTTGATTTCAAGTGTTTTAGCTTCCCTCACGCATGAACGCAGTGAAAATTCAAATTCCACAATTGGCACGGCAAAAACTATACAGCAAGAAAGCTAACTTAGTGGCTTGATATGAACGTCTCACCGAATACGTGCCTGCACAGGTCACCCTGAAATGACGTGTGAGGCCATCCTCTTTATTTACCACACACCGTTTGTACCATTTGAGCTCATTGTTTGAAATACCAGCCACTAATTAATCACTGTCTTGCTTGTTTCTTTTTATCTCTGCTATCTTTTCTTTACTATCTGTTTTGTGCGCTTTCTTTCTTATTATTTTTGGGGCTGTTGTCGTGTTTCGCTTGCACAAAGAAAGCAAAGATACACTCTGAATAGGCTTTTGCACTCAGTATACTTACCAGAACTACCTGTTTTTATTTACCTATATATTAAAATATACCTGGCACAAAAACAAAAACACAAAGCAGGGACATATCCGTCTGTCCAAAAGGGTGTTCCTTCATCGCAGGTTCCATTGTATTTTGAAATAGTCAAGCCGAAGGGAAGGAGTATGCTGCTGCGTCCGTTTGTGTAATTTGAAGTCTTATATATATCGCGCGCGTATCTCCAGACTCGGACTCAAGGCGCAGGGATCTATTTATGCCGTGTGAGATGGAATTCTTTTACACAATACATCACGCATTCACATCGACCAGCAGATCGCAGCCATTTCGGCGCATATCCTACTTTTCACGGCCTATTATTCCAAGTCACACGGGTATTTTGGTGGACATTTTTTTTTTGTATCTATGCCTATACAATTTTGCCAGGAAAGACCCTTTTGTCAATCGTGGGATCTTTAACGTGCACACCCCAATGTAGTGTACACGAAGGGACCTCGGTTTTTCGTCTCATCCGAAAGACTCGCACTTGAACCCACCACCTAGGTTAGGAAAGGGGGGAGAAAATTGCTAACGCCCTGACCGAGGGTCGAACTCGCAACCTCTCGCTTCCGAGCCCAAGTGCGTTACCACTCGGCCACCCAGTGTGTGTTGACATACTGCTGTGTTCAGACAAAATGTTGCTGTTCTTTTTTTTCCTTTTTTAAAATGTTTATGTGATAGTGTCAAATTACACCTGGATATTTAAAATACTAGTTCGCATTGTTTAGGGTTAGATTGTCATTTAAACGATATAGATATTTATTGTCAATACTCTCATGAGCATTTTTGGGAACGTATAGTGTTATAACTATGTATGATTTTGGTTTGCATGCATGGTGTATTTGAAAAATATTATTGTCACTCAATAAACGGGATGATCAATTTCTCTGTGGGCGGGGATGTAGCTCAGTCGGTAGCGCGCTGGATTTGTATCCAGTTGGCTGCTGTCAGCGTGAGTTCGTCCCCACGTTCGGCGAGAGATTTATTTCTCAGAGTCAACTTTGTGTGCAGACTCTCCTCGGTGTCCGAACACCCCCGTGTGTACACGCAAGCACAAGACCAAGTGCGCACGAAAAAGATCCTGTGATCCATGTCAGAGTTCGGTGGGTTATAGAAACACGAAAATACCCAGCATGCTTCCTCCGAAAACGGCGTATGGCTGCCTAAATGGCGGGGTAAAAACCGGTCATAGGCTACACGTAAAATTTCACTCGTGCAAAAAACACGAATGTACGTGGGAGTTTCAGCCCACGAACGCAGAAGAAGAAGAAGAAGAAGAAGAAAAATTTCTCTGTTGCAGTAACGATTCAGCTGTCGTTATAAAATAAATAACAACAGGATGATGCTTTTACTGCTACTTTTATTTCCAACGTCAGGCAGTCATCACGTAATATAACTGCAGCACAACATTTCAGCTGCAGTTCAAGTGTGACCATAAGCTCTATAGTGTTGCACTGTTATTTATTAGATTTGCCCTTTAATTTGAAACAAAGTGTTGGAGACAAAACAAGGCTATTCTTATTGTGTACATAATTGATTTTCATTGTAACTGCATGCTAGCTACGTTCCGTCTTTGTGCTGTTTTCCTTTATTATTGTGTTAATCAATTAAGGATTAATTAACATATTCAAGCGGTTACCCGTGTGCACGTGTAAATATCGTTGGGGAAAAGAAATTCGAAACGGATAGTGCTTTAACTGACACATTCATCTGACACATGTGAAATGCCGCACGTGCTCATACACGCGTCTCTCTGTCTTTAGTTTTTCCCTCCAAGCTCCTAGCGGGGGTAACTTCAATCATTTGAGCTTTGGAAACATATACACATGCGTCCACACCTCTATGTTAATAATCATGCGCTCATGCTCACGGTTTGTACTCTTAATTCGTGTTTAATTGTTTTTGTGCGTTATGCTTTTCCCACTTCACAGGTTCTCACCTAAACTCTTCTGTATATCGCCGAGCATGATCTGTAAGCGTGTAAAAATCGTTTTGGAAAAGAAATTTGAAACGGATTGTAGTTTTATCGACACACATTCTGCTGACAGTGAAACACTGCACGTGCTTGCATGTACGTGTCTCATTGTGTTTTTCCCAAAACGTTTTTTTAATATTTTTTTTAAAATATTTTTTTAAATTTTTTTTTTTTAGCGCGGGTTACTTCAATGATTTGTGCTTTGGAAACAGATACACATGCGTTCCACACCTTAATGTTAATAATCATGCGCTTGCTCACAGTTTACATTTTTAATTCGTGTTGATTAGTTTTGGATTTTTTCCCAGCACAAGTTCACACCTATATATATAAATCTTCTGTATATAACTGAGCAAGTACGCACAAAATAAAACTGAAGTTTGTGTTCCAAGAAACGATTTCTCCGTTGCAAACAGATGCACACACTCACGCGTTCATATACCTTTATATTAATAATTATGTGCGTGCTTATGGTTTGATTTGTGCACATATAAGCCTATGTTCGCTCTTCCGGCCGCTCCACATGCAAGTTCAACCCTGTTACACACTATAGAAGCGGTCTAAAACGACAGAGGATGAAGGTCCAATGCAACGTTGTTGTGAATGCGCCATGAGCCTGGATTATACCTCATGCACAAAAAAACAAAAACAACCCAAAAACAGGAACAAAAAGAAGAAGAAAAAGGAAAAAAGAACAAAAGAGACAAGGAAAAATCTTTTGAATCTTAAAATGCAACAATTTCTCCCCGCAAATATAACTGTCCCATACATAATGACCCAAAACTGAAGCCATCAGACTCACAATAAAACTTGAATATATATATATATATATCACCACACATGCAGCTGCACACAATCCATGCATGCATACTCTTGAACCGTATGTGTAGCCGTAAAGTGCATGGCTGTATAGGATCATGTTACTTTGCCTTTGCGATCGCAAGAGAAGAAAACATTAAACTGTAAGATTTTGGAGCTGATAAATGAAGTTTAATTTATAATGCCCCTTATCCCTACTCCCCCCCCCCTCCCCCAAACCTTCTCTCCCCACCTGCCTTGCCCCACCCTCTCCTTCGCACACCCTACCATGTATCTGTAATTCTTGCTCTGAACTCACGATCGTCTGTTCTTCTACTTTTATGGGTGATTTTGTCTCTCTTACACCGTTGTCATGCAAAGTGTCGATGTTAGCCATTTTTTACGATTGTTTTAACTTTCCTTAATTATCATATTTTTGCATGCTGTATTTTATGTCAGCTTACAAAGTAATCTGCAGTATCAAGTTCGCAAGTGGTTCACGACGGAATGAAAAACTACCTTGATTGGTTTTAGACGCCATTGTTAACGTGGCAGTAAAGATAATAACTAGATAGCATTTATTTGCTATTCAGTTATATGCCATACGATACTTGCCAGTTTGCGATGATCATTCAGATCATGCAAATTTCTGTGTATAAAGTGTGACTCCTTCGTTGTTGTATACCTTGTGTCTAATGACGCAGCAAACCCTTTCCCTGCATGAAATGGTATAGTACTGTGGTCTACCTGTACAATATATTTATTGTCTGCATGGCATGCAGGGATGTTGCAGACTGGCTTTGGGTGGGTTTTTTTCGGTGAATAACTGAACTTGCCAAAATAGCCGTAAAAGTTTCGGCAGGATTTTTTTTAGTTACAAAAAAAAGTTTACGGCAGTCACTGGCGTCAGGCACTCCCCCCCCTCCCCCCTTCCTCCCCCCTTCCTACCCCACCCCTCCCCCTCCGACTATGTGAATAAGGGGCGACACATCTGCCGAAATGATGCCAACATTTTTTTGGCAATTTGAAAATAAGCTTCGGTGCTTTGCCGACTTCCAACGCCAAACGACATCGCTGCGTGGTAATAATAGTGCTTCTGATATTCATCTGTACAAACGGCCGAGGTTATTGGGATACATTCTTGTTAGATCTTGTTATTTTTTGTCTCTGATTTTTCATTTTTCGTTGAGGACATTTTTAGATATTATCATAAGGAGAATAAAAGCAAACCTTTCCTTGATCCCCAATGCATTTTAAAAGAATGTAGGCTTACATGTATTTTAATTTTTGTTGCGATTGTGTTTCGGTTGAGTATTTTCAATGACGCGTGCATACATGTGTAAAGGTTTTTAACCCAATGATTTCAGTTCAGTCGAGATGAATTTCTTTTATTAGAACAATCCATCTCCATTGTTACACCAGCATCATGCACGTAGAAGAGTTAACTCGTTAAAGAAAATATTTTTTTTGTTTTTGTTGGTGTCCTTTTAAGGTTTTTTTTTTAGGTTCGGTTTGTTTGTTACCTTTCTTGGTCTTTTTTGTTTGTTTCTTTGTTTGCTCGCTTGTATTTTTATTTCTTTATTTTGGGTTTTGATGTTTCTTGTTTTTGTAGTCGCTTCTTTTACTTGCTTTTACATTTTTTGTGTGGTAAATTCATGTTATTCTTTGTTACGTTTACACACGACTTCCAGTCCTGTGTCGTGCATGCACGCTCGGGTTCTGACCCTCTTAAAAAGAACAAAAATTACACACACATTGAAAAATACCTCACGATATCCATCCTTTTCAGATTATCTGGGGTGTATCTCGGCGGGGCTATAATGTCACCCTCATACACTTTTCTAATCAGATACACTTATACGTCGGACTCGGTTTACCGATATGGTGACAAAAACGACACGACATTTCAAAATGGGACTCTCTTATATATATACAACGCAAGACGTTATATGGATGCGCTAAAGGGAGTTCCGTTTTACTGCCAGGTTATGTCCCTTTTTGTTCACGTCGCTCGTTATCTTTATCCCCCCCATGACTGATTCTACGAACCAGAAAAGTTTTGCCGGTGAAATTACATCTGTGTTCAAAAGAACCTTGCGCCGTGAATCTCTGTTTCCATCGGAGTCATAAACTTCGTAACAAGTACGCCTTATAAGTTATGCACGATGAGAACCCGGATTAGCGGAGTAATAATTTGGTGTGATGTGTGTGAATGACGGGGAGAGTCGAGACTATATATCTCTGCGTATGAATACGGGGACCTGTTGTCGTCTTGGCCACCCAAACAGCTGTGATCTGCAGGCTTCACAGTGCCATTGTTAGCCATGCAGCCTTCATTTTTTGCTTCACATTATGAACACTTAATAGTGTAGGATAGCGACACATACACAGCCTTGCGGTGACCTCACAAGTCATTATCCACTGCTAACATGACAAAGTCACCGTGACAAACTTCATTCTCTCGAAACTCTTCGTCATTTCTTCGGAAAGGAGCATACGAAGGGACTTACAAATACAGTTATTCTTTGCACTGTGACGTCTTCTTTAATTGTTTTCTGTTGTTGCTTATTTTGCGTCAGAGATGCCACGTCATTTTAACAGAGAGAATCAAGAATGGACGTCTTGATTGGTTTGTTTAGTCGTTGCCGCGTTTCATTAGGCGTGTTCCTCGCGTCCATCATTCCCTCACCCCACCCCCTGCGACTAAAATTAAAGTCCAATTGCTGAGTTTGGTATATTGCAGGTAACATGTTTTCAATCAATCAATCAATTCAATATATCGCGCGTATTCCGTGGGTACAGTTCTAAGCGCAGGGATTTTAATTTATCTTTTATTTTTATGCAATTTATATCGCGCACATATTTAAGGCGCAGGGATTTATTTATGCCGTGTGAGATGGAATTTTTGTTTACACAATACATCATGCATTCACATCGGCCAGCAGATAGCAGCCATTTCGGCGCATATCCTACTTTTCACGGCCTATTATTCCAAGTCACACGGGTATTTTTTGCGCAGCTGAAAAACCCGGTGCAAGCATGGTTATTAAAAGAAACGATTATTGTACTGATGCTTTTATTCATGCTTGTCAGATTTAAAGAACAGATCACACTGTCTGCAACTAAACATCATTTGATCTTTGTCATAATCCTTTGTACGTAAATCTCTGCCACCCCACCCCCCACCCCCACCCCTCGCCCCCACGCGCTATTTCTATTTATGGGTTGTTTTACAGAAGTTCTTTGTGAATGCGTCAAGATGCTTTGCATCATTTTTCTGACATTTTTCTCTCTTGTCATTTTGGGTTTGATTTCCTTTAAAAAAAAAAAACTTTTTTTTTTATAACGAAATTAATTGCGAGAGTCTTTAAATTGGATATTTCTTCGTGTGTATACAGAGGAAAAATAATAACCAGTATATAGTATCTTTGATGCTTGCGGAAAAACTTAGAGGATAAGCACAACAATAAAATAGAAAAGAAGAAGAAAAAAAAAGTGAATATTTACTCAGTGCTGAATATAGAACGTAGGAGTAGAAGAGAAAAAAGCAGTGCTACCGTTGTATCTGCAACGAAGAGAACTACTTGCAAAGAAGTATTAATCCTATGCACTGTCTGCTCAGAACAAATTCTTCGTGATACAAAGCAGACCAGCAAGAATTCACACACAGGATTATCGCGAGACCACTGCAGGCTATATATTCAGTCATGCCCATATTCAGATTCGTAATATCATTTTACGCACGCGGACATTGCTAACAATGTTGGCTGTCAACGCCGTCTGAGTCAGCGACTAATAGACGCTAATATTGTTCATGCGTTTTATATCACGTGTCGTTGTCTAATATGGGATATCAACACCATATTACCCTTGCTTCGTGGGTGCCAGTATTTTTTTTGAATGCTCGCGGTTATGGCTACTTTTAAGAAACTTTCTTGACTATAAGACTACTGTCTGATGCCAAGGTTTTTTTCTGTTCATGTTCTACTGGCTTGCAAATAATTATTAATGACAGATTTGGGTTTCAAAAGAGAATTCCGAAAACAATGCAATTTGGCAGAATTGTTTACAATCGTCTTTTGTTCAGTATTAGATTAATTCAAAGAATGCACAATGTTTGTGTTCGCTTCTGTATGCAAGAAAGTCTTGTTATGTTTTATGTCGTTTGTGTTGTTGTTGTTGCAATCATCAGAAGTATCCTTATTAATATTTGAATTTTTCCCCTAGTTGGTTATTGACACAGCACGGAAAAGCTTAAAAAAAATCACATGAAACACATACCAAGCTGACATTTCAAACTCCCCCGCGGCATTCAGCAATCATATACACAACTATACCTGCTTTACTAATGCAGGGGGGAAAAGAAGGTAAAAAATATGAGCCGGGTGATAATATGCCGAATAAAGCGGGCCTGGGTGACAAGGCCTCTTTCAAGCGTTTTGACGTTCTGGACAAACTGCTCTATTCATGGACAAAGTCTCCTGTCGCCAGCGACTGAAGAACTGGGTCTGATTCTTTTTGTTGGGCCCCGTCTGACCCTGTCATGGAGATGGTGGGGGTCGTATTCAGTTTAATTTGTCGAGGCACTAGGCGAGAGGAGCCAGCCAAGACCGATAACTGCGGCATCACGGCGAGCCAGGGGGGAGGTTTCGCATGACGTCACTTGGGGCGGCTTGTCAGTCAGAGAGAGAGAGAGAGAGAGAGAGAGAGAGAGAGAGAGAGAGAGAGAGAGAGAGAGAGGGAGAGAGAGAGAGCGAGAGAGAGAGAGAGAGAGAGAGAGAGAGAGACAGTCAGTCAGTCAGTCAGACAGACAGACAGACAGACAGACAGACAAAGGGGAAGAGCAAGAGCTAGAAAGAAAGAGAGAGAGAGAGAGAGAGAGAGAGAGAGAGCGAGAGAGCGAGTTAGTGAGAGAGAGAGAGAGCGAGAGAGCGAGTTAGTGAGAGAGAGAGAGAGAGAGAGAGAGAAAGAGAGAGAGAGAGAGAGAGAGAGAGAGAGAGAGAGAGAGAGGGGGAGGGAGAGAGAGAGAACGAGAGAGAGCGAGCTTGTGAGAGAGAGAGAGAGAGACAGAGACAGAGAGATAGAGACATAGACAGACAGAGACAGAGAGAGAGAGAGAGAGAGAGAGAGACAGAGAAAAAGAGAAAGAGAGCGAGAATCCTTTGCACAAACAGATTTGGCAAAATTCTTCCGATTTTGTAAATTTGACAATTCCTCGAAATCGGCACGACAGATACTGAAAAGTGGAAAGCTAACTTGGTGGCATGATATGAAAATCTCACCGCGCCTCAACTAATGGAATCAACGTGTGAGGCAAGCCTCTAAATCACTCACCGTTCCCACCATTTGAGCCCGTTGTTTTAATTACCAGCCATTAATTAATCACTGTTGTGCATGCTTCTTTTACCCCTCTTCTATTTTTTTTATACATAATATATTTGTCTTTCTTTAGTTTTTTTCTTTCTTCTAATTTTTGATGTCGGTTGTTGCCAGGACGCACTTGCACAAATGAAGCGAAAATGTGTGTGTGTGTGTGTGTGTGTGTGTGTGTGTGTGTGTGTGTGTGTGTGTGTGTGTGCTACTCATATCGTTGCAGTTGTAAAACACAACGGTCAGTCTGTCAAGCGTAACACAAGAATACAGTAACCCCCCCCCCCCCCCCCGGGCATTACCAGTGCCACACACGCGCGCACCTGGCCCGGAACAGGTCATCCAATGCGCCCCAAACTCACCCCAAAGAAAACTCAAACTAACTCCGTAGAATAAGGATCTCAGTGACCAGTTTCCAGGGGCTTTGGTACGAAGTGCGAACGTTGCCCTAAATTCAGGCGAACAGGAGTTGGTTTACTCTATTAGAAGCGGGTATCTGATTCCACCCGTCACAGGCGCGTGTGATGTCCTTCTCGGGTGTCGGGGTGGTCTGTAATCAGTGGCGGGGAGGGGCGGGGTGGGGCAACGTGCGGGTAAAGTGATTGAAATGATCAGGGGTGGGGTGGGGTGGGGTGGGGTGGGGGGAAAAGAGGTTTGGGGAGGGGGAGTTTCGCTTGATCGCTGTCGGCTCTGTCTTGGTCTGTACTGTGTGTGTGTGTGTGTGTATGTTTGTTGTGTGTGTGTGTGTGTGTGTTTGTATGTGTGTGTGTGTTTATTCGTGGGGGGGGGGGGGGGGGGTCAGTGTACTCATAGCGTTGCTTTTACCAGTTTGGGGTGGCTGTGGTGGTGGGTGAGGTGGGGTGGATCGCTAGCTTTGCTTGTTGCATTGTCGGCGACACAGCATACAACTAAATGGCGTAACATTAGAAGACCTCGCCTTCTGTCGGCCACTGATTTGAATCAGGCTGTTTCCTGCAGATTACTGAAGTTCTGAACATGTGTGTGTGTGTGTAATTTGCTCTTCTATACTTGTTTGAAATAAGTATTTTTCGCAGTCCGTCTTGCGCAACGCATCACTTGTGCTGCATGAAACTGACGAACTCAATTTCTCTTCCTTATTTCGTGTTTATTCTTTAAATTCTTTGCTCTCATTCTCTTGGTTAAAACGATTTATTCAAATATGTTACCAAACACACGCAATCATATTATATCATAGCAATGTAACAATCCTTTCTTTTGTTACACACAACAATCATTTGCTGATGTTGGTTTAAAACAGGTTTGATTCAACTAAACATTAAATGATTATAACACGAAAAACAATATAGGTTGCTGATGTTCTCCATGTTCTCTCTGTACTTGCAGACGCCAGAAGAAGAGACCAGGCTGCCCTGTTCGGCAAGAACGCACCGCCCAAGAAGCGGCGAAAGTCCAGGACAGCCTTCACCAACCAGCAGATCTATGAGCTGGAGAAGAGGTTCCTCTACCAGAAGTACCTCACGCCCGCCGACAGGGATGAGATCGCGCACACTCTGGGACTCAGCAATGCTCAGGTGGGTTAGTTAGTCTATCGGGATAAAGAGAGGGAGAGCGGGGAAGAAGAGGGAGAAAGAGGGGGGGGGGGGGGGTGAGAGAGAGGGGGGGGGGTGAGAGAGAGGAGGGTTAGAGAGGGAGAGAGAGCGAGAGAGAGACTGAGAGAGAGAGAGATAGAGAGAGAGGGGGGGAGAGAGTGAGAGAGAGAATGAGACAGAGAGAGCGAGAGAGAGAGAGAGCGAGAGAGAAAGAGAGAGGGGTGGGGTGGGGGTAGAGAGTGAGAGAGAGAGAAAAAAAGAGAACTCAGAACTCAGAACTCAGAACTTTATTACATAAGGATAAAGGTTTTAGGCTTAGCCTAATCTTCCAACCTGTCCTTGGAACATATACAGAGAATAATTGTAAACGAAAGCAAAGACTGCGCACATACACACACACACATCCACACCCACGTATACACACACACATGCACACATAAACACACACACACACACACACACACACACACATGCACACACAAACATGCACACACACACACATGCACACACACATGCACACACACACACACACACACATACACACACACATGCTCGCGCGCGCGAGCGTGCGCTCGCATATCTACACACAAGCACATGCTATCATTTCATACCTAAAAGGAACAGTATCTAATCAAAGTATTAAACTAGTAAAACATCAAAATAATGGTCGAGTATAAACATAAAAAACAAAACACTTAAGAGCATTGCATACATTATCCGAGTACACAATGGAAACTAGACAGCAGGGGCAGTTTATAGTGTGCTCAAATGTGTGTGCAACTGCCTTTTAAAGGCCTTTAATGATGCGGATCGTTTGATTTCTATTGGCAAAGAATTCCACAGAGATGATCCTGAAAAAGCTAAGCTGGATTTATAAAGATCTATACGAGGAATTGGAGGAAGTAAATTTTGAGACCCATACCTCTTCGTAACATGTGTAAAATGGGATTGCACATAACTGGGCACATCGCCATGAACTACTTTATACATAAAGACAGCCTTATTGTATGCAAGGTCACGCAAGAGAGAGAGAGAGAGAGAGAGAGAGAGAGAGAGAGAGAGAGAGAGAGAGAGAGATAGAGAGAGATGTTTTAATTTATTAGGTCGTGATTAGATCGCTGATACGATAAGACTACGACACTCAAACGATCACCTTAGTGGACCACCTGTATGGAGATAGGAGATTAGCAAAGAAAACGGGGGGGGGGGGGGGGGTAGGGGTAGAAGAGGTGGGGGAGGGGGAGGGGCGGCGAGAGGAGGACAGAGGAGATCTATGAGCGTGAAATTAGGTTCATGCACCTCAAGTCCCATGGACATCTGACAGAAATGAGATCGCTCACACGCTGACAGCAATAAGCTTCAGGTGGGGCCTCCTATCCCATGGATTCGAAGGGAATTTGGATGTAAAGACAGAGACCGTTTTCATTAAAGATCAAGCATGAGAAACACAACAAGAAAAACAAGATTAAAAAGAAGAAAGAAGAGGGCGGAGAAGAAAAGCAAAAAGAAATACAAGAAAACAAACAAAAAGAACCCCCCCAAAAAACCATCGATAAAAGCAACACAACTTTCACTGATATAATTTGATATCCTCCTCCCGCAGGTGATCACATGGTTCCAGAACCGGCGCGCCAAGCTGAAGCGGGACCTGGAGGAGCTGAAGAACGACGTGACAGCGGCCAAGAAAAACCCCACCCACAAGACCCTCATCGGCACAGTGGCGGAGATGCAGCTCCGGAGAGTCCACGAGCAGGTCCTCAAGAAAGCAGCCGCGGAGGCCAGGAGGGCGGAGAGGGATCGAGAGGCGAGGGAGAGAGGAGTGGTGGGGGAAGGAGCTCTTCTATCCCCACCCTCCTCCCCGACCTCGTCGTCTGCCGCTGGAGGTCCCAGCTCGTGCTCACCTTCACCTTCTCTGCCCTTGACCTCGGCTTCCGGCGCACTTTCGCCTTCCGGAAGTTGCCATAGCAACGCCAGCAGCGGAAGCAGCAACGTGTGCAGCCTGGTGGCCAGCAACAACAACCACAGCCTGGGTCTCCATCTCCGCGCCCACACTGGTGACAACAACGACATGGACTCCGACGACGGCGAGGGAAATTGTGCTGGAAACAAAGATGACAGTGTCGATGTTGACAATATCCAGAACGATGATGCGACAAGTCCAACGCAGCGCAATTGTCCTTCCCCTGCGCCGAGTCCCAAGTATCCTGTGTCTCCTACAGGAGGGCATAGTCCGTCTTATAGCGCGCACGTGAAACACAGAGAAGAAAATAAGATCATCGGACAAATCGAAAAGGAAGAATTAGGCGCGGAGGAGGATATGGACACATTCGAAGAACCTGAAAACCTGTCGCTAAAGCCTGCCAATTCATAGGTATACGCGAAAGTGTTCTCTTTGACTTATTTTAAAGTTCTCTGTGTGTGAATATTGTGTCATTTCTTCTGAAGAAAACACAAGGCGTGTGCCACTGCCAACCATACTTTTAGCCAAAGTAGAAGACAAGCCAAATCAATCACCAAATCATTGGCGACATCTTCTGTGCAAGGGACAGTGGTGACTTCAAAAAGAAACTTGCTTTCGGTTTGTGTTTACTTTTTCACTCTCTCCTGCCGAATAGCTGTATCAGCTCTAGACGTTGTGTTGGAGAAAGGATTTGGACACCGAAGTGAGTGTCAGAATATGTGATTACATGTATATATTTCTTTACGGATTTGACTTTTACATGGAAGGAGCGCGACAATGCTGCTTATGGGCAGAATATACCTGCGCAGTTTCAGCGGCACAGACGACGCACTGCATATTATTTATGCCGTGATGGGGATTATGACGAGTACTTGGCCTGTTTTCCTTTCATGCAAAGTGTAGCGGGCTGGGATAATCTGCAGTGCGTCGTCGGTCCTGCTGAAGTTACATATGTGAGCGGAGCCCCTTTATGGCACACAGTTAGAGGTGACTGACTGACTGACTGTTAGGGTTTAACGTCCTCTTAGACCAACTGGTCTATATTGGGACATGTATTGGTAATACGCTGAAGATAAGGTGTGATACTTTGATTCGAACAAGCCCGCTGTGGCTGTCTTCTTCGACACACCAGCATTGGGTTTGTCTCGTCAAAGTATCGAAATACGATAATGATAATCGGAGACGAGAGATGATGCATGCGTGTCTTCGTGTTTTCCAAGCCCTGAGACTTTCGCTGTGAACGTGGGATCTTTTTCGTGCGCATGTGTGCACACGGGGGTGTTCGGACACCGAAGAGAGTCTGCACAAAGTTGACTCCGAGAAATAAATCTCTCGCCGAACGTGGGGATCGAACCCACGCTGATAGCGACCAACTGGCTACAAAGCCAGCGCGCTACCAACTGAGCTACGTCCCCGCCCCCAGTTAGAGGTGACGGTGTACACGCCGACAATCTCTCCTGGACGCGTAATGATTTGTTCGCTGAAATGTTCTCAGTAGAGTGACCTGTGAATTACAGCATAAAAGACGCTTCGACTTGATGGCAAAATCATCTGCTCTGTGAGAATTACCAAATTAAATCCACTTCATTTATTCATCTGTGTTTCTGTGCGTTTCATCTTTATTGTTATTTGTTATTTAGCCATCTGCTTGTATTTTTGCGGAAAATTCGATACAATCATGTAACACGAAATATGATCATCTTCATCCTTTGACATTCATATTTATTTTTTATTATGTTTATTTTACGTGTTTTTCTTTAACGTTCTTACATGTATTAAAAGTATAGACGAGGTGAGAATGATATGATTGAGAAAAAAAACCCACCCAACCCTGTTCAGATAAATACGACTTTTCTCTCTCGAATAAAAACCTACCAAGTGTTTATTGTGTGTCAAATATAATGTTGAGTCAAAAAACACACAAACAATATCAACAACTATCAACTAATATGACTTAAATTTGCTTCAGATATAACGTATATACTTATTTGTAGATACAAAACACGTTCGTGAGTCAGCGGTTGAGCAGGATGGAGTGAATGAGTGTGTAACTGCCGGTAAAATGTGTGCGTAGAAATGTGCGTACCTGTACAGGAGGGTATATATTATGCGTGGCTGTGTGCTTGTATGTGTGTGAATGCACGAATGTACACTGAGTATTTATTTTTGTCGAGAAACGTTTTGCAGGTGTTTTGTCCAACGATTGTTCATTCTAACTTCTTGAATGTTATTTTGTCTTTCTATATTATAATGGGACACGTGTGTAAGTGTATGCCTTGACCGCTGGACACAATGTTTAGCAACTGACTATAGCTGGTACACTGAGATTTTGAATTATTTCATAATAGGATAGATGCGTGTTATCAACAGGTGGAAAAGATGTTTTTGCTTTATTATTTTAAAATAATAATTACGTTCCTGATGTTTTTTCATTGAAACTTTGATTACCGAGAGCTATTAAATAACCACAATTATTGTAATAACTGTCAGATCATTTTATTTAATTTTATTTATTTTTTTTTTTTTTTTAAATCAAAGATGTTCAGCATCGGATAAAACGTAACGCTGCTCGTTTCATCACAGTTTTGAATGTCATTTATGTTGATTACTTTTCGAAAATAATTTATTTGTGTCTGTGTGTCCGTTGAAAGCGGTGATTATATTTTACAGTAGCTTTTGCAATTTGTAGCGTGTGACAAATTGCGTTATTTGTTCCAACGCGTGACAAATTCTTTTTATTTTTGTCCGCACGCTTTTGTAACTATTGTAAGTATTGGCCAATGTGAACTGATGGGTTAATAAATGTGCCATATGCCGCCACTTGACAAGGCAATGATTCTGTTTTATTTTCTTGACGGAATTGTGTTGGTGTAATTATCTTTTATAGGTGTACACTATTTCTCTCTTTCACTTTTATGCGTGTGCGTTTGTGTGTGTGGCAGAGAGAGAGAGAGAGAGAGAGAGAGAGAGAGAGAGAGAGAGAGAGAGAGAGAGAGAAAGAGAGAGAGAGAGAGAGAGAGAGAGAGTGTGTGGGTGTGTTTGTGTGTGGGTGTGCTTTCAGAGATGGTTATGTTTATTTCTTCTGTAAATTATATCCCCTTTGTCTAAAGGGCTTTTAAAGCTGAGGACAATAAACTCTCAACGCGTCAAAGCGTCTCTTTCAATCTCTCTCTCTCTCTCTCTCTCTCTCTCTCTTTCTCTCTCTCTCTCTCTCTCTCTTTCTCTCTCTCTCTCTCTCTCTCTCTCTCTCTCTCTCTCTCTCTCTCTCTCTCTCTCTCTTTCTCTCTCTCTCTTTCCAACTCTTTATCTCTATCTCATGTATTTGTGTTTGTTTCTTACATCCATGTAATGAAGAAAGGTTAGATGCAAGTATAGGCTTGCGCCTAACATTTCTACCCTTATGTATTACAAATCAAATAATTCATCAGTCTTATCTGTCTCACTTGTCTCTGTCTCTGAGTCAAATAATATTAATGGTTTACAAGAAAAGATATTAATCACATTGACACCTGCCTAAACCAAGCAATTGAGACTTCTTTCCACAGTGGTGTAATTTTGTCTGTTCGTTTGTTTGTTAGTTTAGTTGGTTGTTTGTCTGTTAGTTTGTTTGTTCGTTGTGAAACAATTATATACTAGACAGAATAAAATAAACACAAAAACTTGCTGCTCATTGACGCAATTACTTGTTCATGCACATAGTCATCAACATACAACGATTTTCATCGTTGAGGAGTTCATTCCTATATCAAACATGTAGCATCTTTTGTTACGAAAAAAAATGGCTTCGGGCTTGTAATCACAAGTGTGAGATCTTTTAGATCGTGTTTGCAAAAAGAAGTAGCTAGCAGATGTGATGCAAGTACAGAAATCTTTGAATGACTTAATGATTAGCATGGCCTTCGTCTCTACACGATGATCACTTTAGTTTTAAACTAATGTGTGTTAAAATGTAGTAGTTTAAAAGCTTTTTCTTCTCTTACTGTCATCATATTTGTATTATGCACAGAACCGAAGAAAGAAACAAACAAACAAACAAAGAAAAAAAAGAAAGAAAGAAAAAAAAGAAAGTAAGAAAGAAAAGCAAACAAAAAACAACCGAAGCAACAAACAATAATACACAAATAAACGAACGAACGAACGATCAAACGAACGACTACGAATGAACTAACGGACGAGCGAGGAATGAACATAAGCCACATAGCCGATCTGTGACTCATTAAATTGATTTAGGATTAGAAATGAAAAGACCAAAAATAAGACTGTTTTGTGGGCGAAATGTCACAAAAGAGAGAAAGATGTATACACAATCTTCTGACAAACACGTAAATAATTATTCATTCACAAAACATTTTCAGTTGACCTTTAATGAGAAATACATCAATGAGAAAACACTCTGGAAATGAATATATACTTGTATGGCGCTATAAAGTTGTTTAATTAAGTGATACTCAATTCACTTAATTGCAGCTCTGTTCGGTTTACCATAATTTTGATATCATTATTTTTTTCGAGGTGGTTGGAGAGAAGGCTGTAAATGGTAAATTTACAATTTCAGACTGTTGCATTTATTTGGATTTAATTCTGTGATTAGATCTACCTTTTCATGATGAAATAGGAAGTAGTAAATCAATTCCCTACCCCTTTCCTTACGATCCGTTTCATGCAGCAGTATATCGAGAGCATGATGATCAACATTTTGAAAACTCGGCCTCTCCTGAATTTTTTATTATTTCAATTCTTTGTAATACCGTAAAACCCCTAGCAAACGCCCAGTATCTAGCAAACGCCCCCCCCCCCCCCCCCCACTTTTGGCCAAAAGTTGTGCAGGGGGGTCACTACCTAGCAAACGCCCACCCCTTTTTTGCTTTTTAACAAATTTGTTTTAAGACAGTCGGCCTCTTTTATCTACGATTTGTACACACTGTTCGATGGTTTGCCGTTTTTATTCTTCTTTTTTTTTCTATCACAGAACAATGATCTTTATTTGTGTAAACAAACGGTGTGTTTATTTTTCATTAAAATTGCATAAATCACATGTTGTATCACTTTTTTTCTCTCGTGAAAATGTGATGACACTTTATCTTGCAAAGGGGTGTATACCTAGCAAACGCCCACCCCCTAGCTACTTGTACCCGAAATCTGTGCGGAGGGGGGGGGGGGGGGCGTTTGCTAGGGATTTTACGGGTACATTCTTTTCAGAAAATGAATGTGTTGTTAACAATTTTCCATATTCTTTCTCTCCAAAAGATTGCCATTTCAATCCTTCCTATAATTTGTCTGTTTTCACTTTATGAATGTGGGTTTTCAAGAAAACGGGACGTTCGAACAATAAGATTAATTGTGCTTTTGTTATAGCAAGGCGTATAAGGCACAAAACAAAAAAAAATCTGTTTACGGTGACATAGGCAAAATAAAATAGGGTCGGTAGGTCGGGATATTTTTATTTTTATTTTTTTTTTCCCAAAAAAAACCATATTTGTTATTTTGCCAAAAAAACAAAGACTTTTTTTATTTTTAAATTTTTTATTTTTTTTCCCCAAATGCCAAAAAAAAGTCTAGGGTCGCGCAAAAAAATAGGGTCGGTCGGGATACCGTAAACAGACTATTTTTTTGTTGGGCCTAACCTGCTTTTAATTGATCTAATAAACAAAGGGAAGTAAGCGCCCTGAATGCATATAGAGATAATGATGACAATGAAAATGTACTCATCTGAAACACGAACGACGGGCGCTGTGGCGTGGTGGTAAGACGTCGGCCTATTAATCGGAAGGTCGAGGGTTCGAATCCCGGCCGCGGCCGCCTGGTAGTTTAAGTGTGGAAATGTTTCCGATCTCCCAGGTCAACTTATGTGCAGACCTGCTAGTGGCTTATCCCCCTTCGTGTGTACACGCCAGCACAAGAACAGGTGCGCACGGAAAAGATCCTGTACTCCATGTCAGAGTTCGATGGGTTATAGAAACACGAAAATACCCAGCATGCTTCCTCCGAAAGCGGCGTATGGCTGCCTAAAAGGCGGGGTAAAAACGGTCATACACGTAAAATTCCACTCGTGCAAAACACGAGTGTACGTGGGAGTTTCAGCCCACGAACGCAGAAGAAGAAGAAGAAGAAGAAGAAACACGAACAATAGAAACGCGAATTTATTTCTGGTGAGTAGTACATTTTCATTGCTATCTTGTTCTTATTCTTCCCACCTGCAGTCTCTTCTTCCTATTCGCATAAAGATAAATAAAATAAATTCTTTCTGATGTTTAATTTAGTTATTTGAAATGTATTTCTAACCTTTCTATTTAGCATACGATTGGGCTTTTTAGTCCTGATTCACTCAATAAACGAGTAATGCGTGAAAAGTCATGGTGTTTAAAAAAAACTAAAAAAGAAAGCATATACACACACGCACTGCACATACTCAGAACAGACACTGGCACACCGTACATACTCAGAACACACACTGGCACACCGTAGCATGAAGAGACAGAGAGGGACAGAGCACTGACGCTTTAAAACTAAAAGGAATATGTAAGTAACCTTGATTTATTTTATTGTGAGACTGAAGTGGTGTACACCCTCAGAATTGCATGATACCATGTATGCGACAGTGTCCTTCGCTTATGTCATAATTTCCATTCCTATATATTCGCAGGGATGTTGCCGGATTTATTTTCTTCTACAACTTCATAAACGTTTCGGCAATCCTAGGAAGATTAAGGCAGTTCTTAGGATCACCCTTTCCCGCCCATGATAAAAAAAAAGCTTGCCACTTCTATATACCGAAATGACGACTGCTGGCGCCAGATGTACCATCTATGCATACTGATTGTACTATTTTGATTGACAAGAAATGCATTTTTGTGTGCTTCTGTTTCGGAAGCTATACAACAATTCAAATATAAATCACAGCTTTTGGTTGAGTTCGTATCCTCGTTGCATAATTATACTGCATGTCAATGCTTTCATGTCATGTATTTTGGATAAGATTTCGTTCAAAAAAAAAATCACGACACCTACCATCAATTTGTGTCTGTTGCGTTTATTCTTTGACCACTTAAAAGGCCGATATAGATCGAATTTCTTGTGAGTATTAGTTTCGTTTATAATTAACCGTGCCAAAACGTGTATTTTCTTGTTTAAAAAAAAAAATCCGAATTACGTTAACATCCTTGGCATGACCTATTTATCTGTATAGCCTGCAACTATACAATAGATTTCGTCATGTTTTTGTATATTACGATTTGTAACAGACAAAGCTCACAGACAAAACTGAATGGTACGAATAATGCAAATCTACGCAGGCTACATTCAAGACAGTCTCTTTTATCAACGATACAAGTATGTTATATAAATACATCTAGTGGAATAGTTTTTAAACGCTCGCGGCTTCATGAGAATCGTACTGTTTTAAAGTACTTCAAAAATACGCTACTTATATATAGCTGTTCATCTGTAGCTAACAAAAACAACAGAGTTCGGAGATTATATATTTTTATTATACGGGGTTTACCATGCAGACATGCACAGTTCACAGAAAACAAATGACTCGGAGATGAGCACATATAAAGACCAAGGTACATTCAACAACAACCTTCTTATAAAACAATAAAGGTAAGTGTATATACATCCAGTCAAACAATGTTTGAACGCTCGGCGCTTGAAGCAAACGGAGAGATCAAAGCTTGTAAGTTCTGACAGTATTTTCCATCACTATCCATCATGTTAAAATAGGATTGTTAAAAACACGTCACGTTTTGACAGCTACGCGTTTGAACTCGAACAGTTCAAAGCTTCAACACCTTTATTCTGTAGTTCCTTTGTTGTTGCCATTGTTTTTTGTTTGTTTACTCTTTTTTTTACTGTGTTATGGTTAAGGTTTTTGTGTTCGAAGTGTTGCCCACTCTTTCATTTTCCAGTCCCGAAAACTTCTTTGTTTGTGTTCGACAAAATTCTCTCTCTCTCTCTCTCTCTCTCTCTCTCTCTCTCTCTCTCTCTCTCTCTCTCTCTCTCTCTCTCTCTCTCTCTCTCTCTCTCTCTCTCTCTCGAGCGCCTATCACTGTATGGAAAATATAAAGCCTGTTTTGAAAAAGAACGTTATGTGGACATTTTATGGAAAGATGTGTACAGAAATGTCATCGCTCAATTTAGAATGGGTGTTTCACAGATAAATATCCACAGATATCGCTTCCAAAATTCAACAGAAAACAAGTGTTGCCCCTTTTGTGAAGATAAATTAGAGACCGAAATCCATGTTTTTGTTTGAATGTCAAACATATTGTGAGTTAAGAATAAAGTATTTAGCACAGTTTTTAAGTGTTGGTGACCAGTTGGGCAGTATGATTACCATGTTTAAAAAACAAGACACAGAAACAATTGTAGATTTAGCAAAGTTTTTGTTTTTTGCATTTCAGTTAGGATTGTCAATGTTAAATAATAGTGAGGATTAATTGTCGCTGAAGGTTTTGTTGTTGCTGTATTTATTGTTCGGTTGTATGTATATATTAGGCAGCATTGATGTGCAAGATTATTGATAGAGGAAAGCTTGGAACAAACCACTGTGTATTTTGCATACGTTTAAATAATTATCATGTTTTCTATTTTTTCCTGTGATTCATGTGTACCCCCCCATTGAAAGGGGCTGTAGGCCCATATTCAATTAAACTGTGTCAGTGTCAGTCTCTCTCTCTCTCTCTCTCTCTCTCTATCTCTCTCTCTATCTCTCTCTATCTCTCTCTCTCTATCTCTCTCTATCTCTCTCTCTATCTCTCTCTCTCTATCTCTCTCTCTCTATCTCTCTCTCTCTATCTCTCTCTATCTCTCTCTCTATCTCTCTCTCTATCTCTCTATCTCTCTCTTTCTTTCTCTATCTCTCTCTTTCTCTCTCTCTCTCTCTCTCTCTCTCTCTCTCTCTCTCTCTCTCTCTCTCTCTCTCTCTCTATCTCTCTCTCTCTCTCTCTCTTTTTTCATTTGCTCGTTTTGTTTTTGCTTTTTTGTATACATTTTGTTTCCTTTTGTGACATGGGCAGAAGGTCTAGCTCAATAAAACCTTCGTTCGTTCTCTCTCTCTCTCTCTCTTTCTCGCTCTACCCTCTCTTTCTATCTCGCTCTTTCTCTCTACCTCTCTTTCACTCTCTCTCTCTCTCTCTCTCTCTCTCTCCCTCAGTCTCTCTCTCTCTCTCACCGAACTAGTCATTTTGCATGAATAACCGTACTTTGTTGCTTGATGCAGTTCTAATTATTTTGTACTTCTGCAATGATGGTCTCACCCCTCTCAAAACAGACCCACTACCCTCACTTATTCTGATAAACTGACGCAAAAGTCTTTGTAATTCTTTCTGTCTCTCTCTGTCTGTGCGTCTCTGCCTGTGTATGTAGTGTCTCTGTATGTGTGTGTGTGTGTGTGTGTGTGTGTGTGTGTGTGTGTGTGTGTGTGTGTGTGTGTGTGTGTGTGTGTGTGTGTGTTGTGTGTTTGTGAAACGTTGTCTTGCAGCAATACGCTAGCGCAGTAGAACTATACCGTTTTAAGATCCCCCAATATAAGATCCAACCCACCCGACCCCGCCAGTGCAGTTCCTCTACAGCCTATTAATTTGACTCACCGTTCCAACCCGGTCAGATCATCCATGAATATAATTCTTAGAGACACATCTATCCGATGCTATACCAACTGAATTCTATATCAGGCCCCGGGGTTCACACGGGAAGAAGTGGACTTCAAGCAGCATATCAGTATTGACCACTTATTCCTTATCACAGATTTCACCACACTGCACCTCCTTTGATTGTGTTATCGTCTGAAAATGAAGGAATACAACTGCCCGCGGCATGTAAATAAACGATTTTTTTTAAAAATAGAAACAAGCAAACCAAAAAGTTTCCAGAGCGAAAACAAAGCTATTTGAAGACGAATTTGTTGTCGCTGCTGAACCGAGCAAGCATTTTTAGCATAGTTATTCCAGGCTTCACATATGCGAGCATGGCCTGGAATATCTTTTTTTTTTAGTGTGTAAAAAGACGTTCATAACGTGGTACTGCTACCATCCCACCCTTACCACATATACCTCGTCTCCCTTTGAGAGGTATGTATAGATACAGACATACAAACGGACAGACAGACAGACAGATAGACAGATAAACAGATAGACAGACAGACGGACAGACAGACGGACGAACAGAAATGACAAATATATTTTGTCACTGTATCTGCCTGTCTGTCTGTCTGCCTCCGTCTCTCTCTAGGTCAAGGCACTGGGCTATATTTCTCTATATGTGCATATATTCATGCTGAACTTCGCAATTTCCGATCACAACATGGCTTTAATTTGCCTTTTTCAATATTTCTTTTTTTTGTTACAAGTTCTTTCTTGTTAACACGTTAATTGTTTTGTACCTTCTCGAACCAAGACCCCTCCCCCCCCCCCCAACCTTTCTAACTCACATTATAACCATACAGGGTGCCTGTTCTGTTCCTTGCCCTTAGACCGTAAAGGGGCGTAACCAGACGCCATTCCATCCGCCTCCTCCAGCTCCTAATGTTCCTTCATCCTTCCAGCCCTGCACGCGCACATCAAAAGCGCGCGCGACACAGGAGAGCTTCACGGAGGGGAGATAAGTACGTAGACCACGATATGCATATCATAGAGCACAAGAAATGGGTTTCATGTCTCACGGGGATTCGCCACTCTGGGGAGAAATCTGGGGAAGAAAGATACTTTGATTTAG
>NC_090256.1:81914369-81931869 GCF_037325665.1 Littorina saxatilis | reverse complement strand
ATTATGTCTTGGGATTACACAAAGCAGAATAAGCATGGACGCTGGTGATGCAAGCTATCGAACGAACGCCTTCAGAGAATCTGAGAGACTGGAATTGAATTGTACCAAAAAAATGTATTCGACCATCCGTTACTGTCAAAGGAGAAAAGAAAAATGCTGTCAGTAGACCTCGATACTTCAAACTGCACTAGTCCACCTTACTATTCCTGTCCACAATTGCTTGGGATTACAGTCAGCAAAAGCTGCAGGGAGGTTGGCGATGCGAGCTATCGGAAGAACTCACCAGAACAAGCGCAAGCACAATTGTTTCTGCTTCAACAAAGCACACAGCCTGGCGAATCACTTACCTCCCCTGCCCCTCTTGAGTTATGGCGTCTTTCCACACAAACAAAAAGAAACAAACAGGAATGCACAATAACCGAAACGCAATAACGAGCTACACTTCAATTGCTTTTCTCCCTTTTGAACAGCGGTGGGGAGAGTTGAGGGAGGAGATAAGTGGAAGAAGGGTGAGGTAGAAACAGACCGGTGAAGCGGCGGGAAACTGAGCAAGAGAATAGAAGAATGGAAGCAGTACGTACAAACTTCTTAAAAAGTTGAAAATGATTTTGCTCACAACGACATATCTTGTTTCTTTTTTTTGGGGGGGGGGGGGGGGGGGGGGGCGCTGGCAGTGGTGTTGGTAGATGACACGCAATCACCAAAATACAACTCCAAAATACTTTTTTTTTAAAGCCCAACAACAGCTAGACTACAGAAAAATAAAAATAATAAAAATGAAAAAGAACAAAGTAACATAACATAAAAGACATAAGGTAAATAAAGGCAAAGGATTCTGTTCAACAAAATTGCACAGTTTTATATGTAACGATTAGGATATTGAAATCATGTAACTTCAGAATAATACTATATAGAAAAGGTCTGCAGGCTGTTATGTTAGACCTAAAAAAAAAAATAGGTGTGGTTACGGTAACCCGACCTACCCTATTTTTAGGGGCCAATCCTATAACTTTTTATTACATTTGTCAACAAAAAAACCAAAAAAAAGAAAACCGAGTGCAAAAAACGCAGCGAAAGCGCCCGTGTTGCACACTTATTTCCCTGTCAAGTAGGTTTAATTTGTACACATTAGAAAAAAAAGTTTTAAAAAAAAAGTGATTGCCTACCTACCTACCCTATTTTTTTTGGCTATGTTACCGTAACCACACCTATTTTTTTTTTTGGCCTTATATGAAGTCTTATTTCGCGCGCGTGTCTCCAGACTCGGACTCAAGACGCAGGGATCTATTTATGCCCGTGCCATTATTGGTAGTTTTGTGTAAACAGTCAGGTCGACAGAAAGTGTTACTGTGAAAAGCAGGAAATTAGCAGGATAATGCATGTGTCTTGTTCACCTTTCCATGGCAATCAGAAAACCAGAAACTAGTTAGCTGCTCTTTTACATTCACACAGACACCACAAACACACAGCATCTACGAGAAGCACGTCAAAACAGAAACACAAACCAGCAAACAAAACATGATCTTGTCAGCGTTTACGCCTGCAAAGAAAAACCTCGAAAACAGTTAGCACCTTAAAAAAAAAGACACAGTTTCTTTCCCTTACACAATTCTCAGCATTTTCTTAACTATCGATCGAAACAGCCAAAACGAAACACAAAAACCTAAAACTACACAAAAACTTTAACGAGAAAGGTAAAACAAAAAGGGGAGTAACCCTCCGCCGCGCTCGAGGGGCCTCAGGCTTAATTACCTGCCTTTTCTGTGATGTGTTTGCAAGTCGTTTAGCGGCAAGTGAGAGCGGTGATGGATGACGTCAAAAGCCAAGTGGTTTGAAAATGGAACGACTTCACTGAACTGTCTTCCGCCCTTGCCGCAAACCGTCCCCTGCTGCCATTTATCATCATTTCAAGTACAAAAGAGAAACACGAGCGGCATCCTCCCAAGCACGCGTCCAATTGGAAACAGAGATGAGCCTTTGACAAAAAGGCCAGCGAATATTCCGTGTAGGTCTGAAGCCCCCCTATTACGCATGATTGAGTTAACTGTGTGTCGGAACGGCTGGGGTGCAAGGAACCGATGGAGAGGTGAGAAGATGGGAGATGTGCTGCAGTGGAAAGAAGTAAAGCGTCTTGGGGAAAGTGAAAGTAAATATCATTTTGAAAGATGCATTCCTTCTTGTCTGGACCGTGTTGTGAATCACCACAGATCTGTCGAAAGTTATACACGAAACAAAGCATCTTTCCTCTCGAATACGCTCCCCCCCCCCCCCCCCATGCACCAATTTTGCCCAAAAATTAGAGGTGGGCGTTAACTGGGTGCTATACACTTTGCAGGATACTAAGGCTCCTTTGTACTAGAATAACGATATTTTGATCACTTGGCAAGGAAGTGTTGAAAGGATGCGTTATTGGACTTATTGCACAAATCTTTCCTCTCTCTCTCTCTCTCTCTCTCTCTCTCACACACACACACACACACACACACACATACACATACACACACACACACACACGCATACACACACACACACACACACACACACGGCACACACACACACACACACACACACACACACACACACACACACACACACAAGGAATTCTTCAAGCAAACCACAAAAGAAATCGTGTTGCTTTATTGTCTGAGAACAAGTTTATAACTTCAAAATATAATGTTTACTGGAAAAGATTAATCCATGTCTGCGGTGAACAAACCCATATCTGCATTTTTAAACTCCACTGAGTATGAATTCCTTCGCGGCATTTTGTCACACTTAAATCTTTGACACAAAAAAACCCAGCAGACTGAAACCATCTTTTTATTATATTTAGTCAAGTTTTGACTAAATATTTTAACATCGAGGGGGAATCGAAACGAGGGTCGTGGTGTATGTGCGTCTGTCTGTCTGTGTGTGTGTGTGTGTGTGTGTAGAGCGATTCAGACTAAACTACTGGACCGATCTTTATGAAATTTGACATGAGAGTTCCTGGGTATGAAATCCCCGAACGTTTTTTTCATTTTTTTGATAAATGTCTTTGATGACGTCATATCCGGCTTTTCGTGAAAGTTGAGGCGGCACTGTCACGCCCTCATTTTTCAACCAAATTGGTTGAAATTTTGGTCAAGTAATCTTCGACGAAGCCCGGGGTTCGGTATTGCATTTCAGCTTGGTGGCTTACAAATTAATTAATGACTTTGGTCATTAAAAATATGAAAATTGTAAAAAAAAATAAAAATTTTCAAAACGATCCAAATTTACGTTTATCTTATTCTCCATCATTTGCTGATTCCAAAAACATATAAATATGTTATATTCGGATTAAAAACAAGCTCTGAAAATTAAATATATAAAAATTATTATCAAAATTAAATTGTCCAAATCAATTTAAAAACACTTTCATCTTATTCCTTGTCGGTTCCTGATTCCAAAAACATATAGATATGATATGTTTGGATTAAAAACACGCTCAGAAAGTTAAAACAAAGAGAGGTACAGAAAAGCGTGCTATCCTTCTTAGCGCAACTGCTACCCCGCTCTTCTTGTCAATTTCACTGCCTTTGCCATGAGCGGTGGACTGACGATGCTACGAGTCTACGGTCTTGCTGAAAAATGGCATTGCGTTCAGTTTCATTCTGTGAGTTCGACAGCTACTTGACTAAATATTGTATTTTCGCCTTACGCGACTTGTTCCCTTTACTATTAATGATCGAAAATTGGGGGTGGGCGTTTACTAGGTACTGTACGGTACCCTGTGCGCGGAATTTGATCAAAAGTACGGGGTGGGCGTTCACTCGATACTGGGCGTATACATGGTAGTTTACGGTACATGCAACAACAAAACATACAACCTGAATGCTTTCTATGCAGAGTTGGATTTTTTTTTTGGAGTGAATTTTGTAAAGGCTGTCTTTACTTGAGCCCCAAGTTAACTCCGCGAAGATTTCGCAAAGTCTTTTTACCAAAAATGCAGTGCAAAAGCTTCGTGCAGCGAGCTTCGTGAAGTAGACTTCGGGAAGTCGACTTCGTCCAATTAATAACAGTCTGAAGGGACACTTATGTCAATGTGTATAATTAATTCACTCTACACAGAAAGTTACCTGGCTGTTGCTTTGGGGTTGACACGATTGTTTGCACAGGAATGAATGTTAGCTTAACTAATCGAGTCTAAAGCCTTTTGAGGGTTTTTTCCGTGGCAGCCTTTACTTCTGGAACACACAGTAGAAATAGAGAAGTCCCGCCAGAACACTATCGGACGTTACTTAAAGGGCAGCTGTCGGGTTGTGGCTCTCAAAATCTGTTCCTTAGAATGAGTTATCATGTAACTGAAACTATACTTAAAAGTTACTTGGTGATTTTGACAGCTTGATAACACAAGTCCGAAGACTTTAGACATGCTACAATGTCTTTAATCGAAGAAAGTTTGCATTCTTGGCCGAGTCAATGCAGCCCGCTCGAAAATTACTTCCCTTGGACGCGTGACGTCAGCCGCGGAATCGGCCGGGTTGAACGGTGCTCTCTTTATGCCGTGTAATGGGCGCAATCGGGTTGTCTAGTCAAGCCCTCAAGCATACTTCACGGGTAGGTGAAGAGAAACTTAGGATGGGGTGACTTCTCCCAGGCCAAAATTTCGCAGTAAAAAACGGAGTTCATAACATGTCTTCTGTCCCCCTCCTGCTTTTGTTCCACTTGAACCCTGTTTTTGTTCAACTTATTGGCAGATATTGTCACGCGTCGAGGAACACAAACACACACACACAAACACACTCACACACAGACACACACACACACACACACACACACACACACACACACACGTGTTATCACACATATACACACACACACACCCACACATACGTGTTATCACACACACACACACACACACACACACACACACACACACACACACACACACACACACACACACACACACACACACACACACACGATAACCATCACAAACACAGTTTGACAAATTCATCTTTGATTTTTTGCGGCCGAACCCCCCTCCCCCATTTTCCACACTAGATCCACTGTTTCATCTTTGTCTCCGTCTCTCTTCCCTTTATCTTATCTCGTCTATCTACTTGAGTGAGTAACTGAAGATGTATTATCATCATCTCTTTCCTAGATTTTCCCACCGACAGAGTTGGCTTTTGTCTTGAATTCAGTACCTCACACGTACACGGTAATTGGTGTGACACCTCAAGCGGACCTTCTTCATAAGTGTACAGTGTCTGCTGACAAGGGACACGAGGGTCTGTGGTTGAGCAACTTTATGGTTTAACCGGGTGGACTGGAGGAGTAGCAACAGCATGTGAACCACTTTATCTCTATATATTTATAGATATAGATATACATCTATATATATATATACGACTTGTGTCTGTCTGTCTGTCTGTCTGTCTGTGTGTGTGTGTGTGTGTGTGTGTGTGTGTGTGTGTGCGCGATGCACGGCCAAAGTTCTCGATGGATCTGCTTCAAATTTGGTGGGCATATTCAGGTACACCCGGTGGTATTTGAGAAGCCACAACAGATAATATAGGGCTAAGAAATAAGCTCTAAAATTCTCAATCCCGTTTGACAGGACTTCGCCTTCAAAGGTGATTGTGGTGAACCGCCACGCTGTCTGTCTCTGTCTCGCGATTCACCCCGGCGAAGCCGGGTATTCCTCTAGTATATATATATATATACGGCTTCTCTGTGTGTGTGTGTGTGTGTGTGTGTTTGTGTGTGTGTGTGTGGGCAACACCTGTGGATTGTAGAGTTCTGTTTGTGATGTGGTCTGGCGGCTTTGGTGTGTCTGTATGTTCAGGCCTTCCTTCGAGAAGCCATAACAGTTATTCTCAATCCCGTTTGAGTGGACTTCGCCTTCAAAGGTGATTGTGGTGTTTCGGCACTCGGTTACATTTGGCGTCGTCGACAGCGATGGGACTCGACATGAAATGTTTAGGCCACTGAATCATTTTCGTGCTGTTCCCATTCCACCTGGGAGGGACCTAAGCTTGGCGGGTCCATTGTTCGGAACTTTGGGGACAAAGTTCATTCAAAGGGGGTCGAGTGTGACAGGGAGACTACCGTCGCCCTTCACAGCAGAATCTGCAGAGTTGTTCGCCTTAGAAGTTGTAGGCTTTCCTTGCATGTACCCGTAAGTTGTCCTCACTGTAAAAGTGCAAAGGTCGAATCTATTTATCGAAAAATCCACTGTCATCTATCTCTATATATTTATATATATATATACATAGTAATAGATATATATATATACGGCTTCTGTGTCTCTGTGTGTGTGTGTGTCTCTGTGTGTGTGTGTGTGTGTGTGTGTGTGTGTGTGTGTGTGTGTGTGTGTGTGTGGAGGCAACACCTGTGAATTGTAGAGTTCTGTTTGTGATGGGGTCTGGCGGCTTTTGTCTGTCTGTATGTTCTGGCATTTGAGAAGCCATAACAGATAATATAGGGCTCTAAGCTCTAAAATTCTCAATCCCGTTTGAGAGGACTTCGCCTTCAAAGGTGATTGTGGTGAACCGCCACGCTGTCTGTCTCTGTCTCGCGATTCACCCCGGCGAAGCCGGGTATTCCTCTAGTAACAAATACACGAAGTTGCTTCAGAAACAGAACAACGTATCTACACCCAGATACGTATATTATACAACATTGCACATGTCTAATTTCATAACATACACATAAACGTTTCATACACGAAAAAATACAGACGCCAATAGACGATGTTTGGAAATAATTCTGTCAGGTTTTCTCGGGTTGTAAAAGAGGGAATATTCTGGCTGTTATTGACGCAAATGTTCCCACGTGACATAGGCTAGTCACTAGCGAGGGGTGTGTCTGAGATACGTTGCCAAAAAGCAAATGTGGAAAAATTGCCTCAATAAATATAAGAGTATTCACTCTTGACACATAGACATCCTATTGCGTAATGCCAGAGGACGCGTGAATTATCCAGTGTCAGAAACATCGGCAACAGAAACATGCAGCACGTGTCGATGTCAGAGCGCACATGTCCTCGACACAGAAACACGCCGATAGCCGAGATCATGGCGAAAAGGTCTCCAGAACAGAGGGGGAACTAAGATGTTGTATGCCCCATGCCACAAAGTCCAGGCACAGAGACAGTTGAACGTGACACACCGAAACTCAAAATGTCTGGACCAAGAGTTCTAAAAAACACAACATGCACAATGTCTGGACTTGAAATAAAATGTGATATTAGAACTCTCAAAGAATAGTACCCAAACCACAGGCAACAGACGGGCGCAGTGGCCTACTGGATAAGACGCCGGCCTCCCATGTGGAAAGTCACGGGTTCGAATCCCAGCCGCGCCAGGTGGGTTAAGGGTGGAGATTAGTCCGATCTCCCAGGTCACCAGACCTGCTGGGGCATTATCCCCCTTAGTGTGTACACGCAAGCACAGAAAAGATCCTGTAATCCATGTCCAAGTTCGGTGGGTTATAGAAACATGAAAATACCCAGCATGCTTTCCCCGAAAGCGGCGTATAGTTGCCTGAATGGCGGGGTAAAAACAGCAATACACGTAAAAGCACGTGGGAGTTTCAGCCTATGAGCGAAGAAAAAAAAAGACAGGCAACAGAAAATGCTAAATATTCTTCGATGTCAGAGCACACACATTTACAAGACAATATAACATGCAGGACTAAATTAACCGCTGGGGAAAATGTCAAGTGCCAATCCGTTCAGGTCCAGGGCTGAAACAGATATATAAATATGTATTGTAATGCAAAAATACCCGCACCTACACTTATGAGAAAAATAAACCTCATGAGAATAGAATTATCCGGTATCAAGACTTACAATTTTCTCTGTGAATGCCTAATGGCAAAACATTAATGTCTATACACAACAAAGAAACAGGAACACACACAAAGAAACGCACTCCCTCGCCCTGTAGAATCGTCAGCTATTACACGTACCTCCCTCTGCTCTTTTTTGATTACAAACTTTTACGACTTCATAAAAACGACGAACTTTTCCCTTCTTCTTCTCCTGCCTAATGTGCCTAGTAAATCGCGGTAGCAGATTTCATAAGCCACTCAGAAGAGACTAGCAAGTACTCAATTATCTTCAAGGGCGCTCAGAGGCGCATCAAATGAGAGGAAGGAATGCGAACAGCGCAACGTTAAACAGCTTCGCGGTATTGATTCCGAACATGACAACACCCAGCGACCAGTCTTCTTTACGGGCAAAATATTAGGTTGACACGCGCAATTGACGCGCGTTTATTTTCTTGCCCAGTGTAGTCACGTAAATCTGCCAGTCGTTTTTTATCCCTCGGCGCTGAGAGGAGCGGCCATTACTTTTAGACCTCGTGGAAGCATCGCGGAGAAACGAGGACCTATTTGCGCCCAGCTACGCTCGAAATGCGCGAGAAACTTTTGAAGATTGACTGACTCTGACAGGTCTTCTGAAGAGGCGCGTAATTCTGACGCGGCAGAATGTTGATACGTGGCCCGATTATCGTCCGGATCGTTCAGTCGCGGTATGACACTCATTCGTCTACACGTGCTCCTCGCCTGTGATGGTCTGACGGGCGCTATGACGTATCAGACCACAAACCACGGCACAGTTGACAGTGCGAGGGGCGAAAAGTTTAAAGATGCATTCTTTAGCGTGTATACACTGTAAGCGATCATGTTCATGAAGTCGGGAAATGCAGATCTGTGTTGGTGCACGGGCTATAGTTTACAGTGACGGGAAGGAATGCATCTTTAACGCACAGAAAACACGTGCCGTTGTTTTTTAGCGGCTTTTTTGTAAACATTATTTTAATTTCTCTCTAAGAAATGGATCGTAACATCAAAAACTTTACAACACTCTAGCTATACGATCTTCAGAAACGCAACACGGCAGCGTGCAGACAATGGTTGGAACCGCAAAAATGCATTCATGTTTGTCGACAGACACTGGGCTTGGCAATACTTTTGGGTGGACTGTGGCGTCAAAAACTGCACAGCAATATAGCTGTACGAGCTTTAGTACCATAGCAATTCTAGCTCCTTCCTTTTGCATTTTATCTTCATCACACAGTGTAAGGACAATGGCAAAACAACGCAGAGAAATGCATTCATGTCTGTCCACAGACTTTTGGATGGACTTTGGCGTCAAAAACTGCGTAGCAATATAGCTGTACGAACGTTAGTACCATAGTAGAGTTCTAGCTCCTCCCGTTCGCATTTTATCTTCATCACACAGTGTACGGACAATGGCAAAAACAACGCAGAGAAATGCATTCCTGTCCCTCCACAGACACTTGGCTGCCATGTTCTGCCAGCCAGTGAAACTTCTCTTCACCAGCCCTGGCTTCTCCACATGACGACGAGCAGAATAATGGCCGGTGCACAAATCTGATGGATCGTTTCTTTCTGGGCAGATTTACGGACTTGTCCGTCTTTTTGCGGGTGGTCGTCAGCAAAGCGAATAGCTGTGTCCGCAGGTGAAGACATCGTCTGCTAAATTGTTGTTGTTCTCCTCCTGTCTTTCTTGTGGTCAGCCTGGTACAGGGAAATACTTGACATAGACATGGGGGCTGCTAGATCGCACAGGAGGCCTGGAGAAAAGGCAGAACTCCCACTATAGCACTGTCTCGAAACTAACGCGATAGTCGGACAGAGTTGCGCCCCTGGAACGGCAGGTAGTTCCGTTTTGTGTTTGCAAAATGGAACCGCATGACAATCCGCCCTTCAACTGCTTTAACCGCGTAGTTTGAACAGCAGACACAGTAACGTTTCCCTCCACCACTAATCTTCTTCTCTCGTTCAGCCATTTTGGACGTAAACAAAACAACCGGAACTACCCGCCGACAGCGCCGCGGGCTATGTCAGGGACGGACAACTCTTATCACGTTCGTTTTGAGACAATGCTATAGGTGACCGGGCCGGAACGGTGGTGGTGATGTATGTGTGTGTGTCGGGGGGGGGGGGGGGGAGGGGGCTAGAGTTGAGGGCCGGAGGGGGGGGGGGGGGGGAGGTTGAGTTATCGAAGAAAGAAATGTAGCAAAACATAATAATGTACATACGAACCTGTACAAAACAGATAAAATAACGAACAGCAACAAAATAAGAATCAGTAACACTGAGAATATGACATGGGATGGGGGAGGGAGGGGGGGGGGTGCTGGTGACTTTATATATCTCGGGACTGTTTTTAGGTTGGCATATAGGAGGACCATTACTCCTATCTTTCTTTCTCTTTTCGTCATTTTTCTACTAGAAATTCGTCAATGAGTGCTTCTGGGGTGATAACGCGAGACAACTCCTGTGATCTTGCCGCGAGGTGGCGCCAGTTACCAGCCGAAAGAAAGAAGGGGCATAACCTCACCAGAACCGACCATTGTCTGTTTACCGTATAAAATGCACGACTTACACACGAACTGTTACCAAACCGATATGCTATTTGGGACCAATGCAAGTCAAGTTTGTTTTTCCTTTCTCGTGTGATCTTGCCGCGACTGAGGTGGCGCCAGTTACCAGCCGAAAGAAAGAGGGGGAATAACACCTCACCAGAACCGCCCATTGCACTGACGTTTAGAACTGGGGGTGGCTAAACAAAAAGTGTTCGTTTGATTTCTACGTGACTTACAAAGACAGAAATATGTATTTATTCATGTATCAAGAGAACTTGATTAGCAAATCTCAGTATCACCTATTCTAAGTGAGAGTAGTGAGAAGATGGAGGCAGGGAACAGCGTTACACTTGTGTAGGATTTAATGTCACATGTAGATGCTATGTCTGGGAGTGTTGGGGTGGGGAAGGGGAAGGGGAAGGGGAAGGGGAAGGATTGAGTGGAAGTATAATTGGATGTTAAGTGCAGGTGGGTTTTTAGGGGGGGGGGGGGGTGGTTAGATAGAGGAATAATTAAACGTGTTGTTGAACTGAAGAACTGACGCGTTTTTGTTAAAAATTCCCTTCTGTCTTTATTTTTTGTTTGTGCTTTTCAGTCTGTCCTTTTTAACTTTATCTCTCCTGAATGACCATCTTCGTAATTCACCTGTCGAATCAGTGCAGCAAACCTAGTACCTTCGTCAACGCACATCAGTGCACACGTCATGCAAGCAGACAGACCTTCCCAACTCTGCCACTCCATGCAATGCGTGTGTTCTTGCACACACAAGTCTGGCACCACAACAACATCCAAACGGCAGGCATCAGGGAGGCGAGAGGGACGGCCTCCGGAAGATCGACCTGTCGGTTGTGTCAATAAGAGCTAGACAGCTAATTGTATTTACAACGCCTGTTTGCCCCTCGGGGCTGTTACTCTGCCTGTCACACTGACGCAGGGCTGTGTAGACCGCGCGACGCGTTATCCTGTGTGCACGGGCGCATCGGAGCTGAAAGGAACGAGTGACAGCGAGCGCTGTAATCAACGCGTAAGCGTCAGAAACTCGTGTAGAGATGAGTCGCCTGCCCCGCTTCGGCTGGCGTGGGGCTTGATTTATCGTCACGAAGGTGCAAACAAGAGTTAGAGAGAAGGAGAAACGATGGGGGGGGGGGGGGGGGGTGGGGGTTAGAGAGAGAGAGAGAGAGAGAGAGAGAGAGAGAGAGAGAGAGAGAGAGAGAGAGAGAGAGAGAGAGAGAGAGAAGACAAGACAAGACAAAATCTTTATTATCGAGGGTAATAGATAAGCAAGAATATTGCTTTTTTACATCCAGCCCTCGCCCTAATATAGGGTCAACAAGAACAGAAAACAATATAATCAAAGAACTATCACATCAAACTTAATACATTATAACTGTATATACAGATACAAATTTAAAAAATAAATTGTTATGCTGCATTTTAAGTACAATTTCCAAGTGTCAATTTTTAACATAACTTAATTTAGATCTGCATGTTATTATAATTTTGTTTAACATGCACATACATTTTAAATGAATTGATGAACCATTCAGCACATGTTTAGTTGCATTATGTGCGACATATAATTTTTGTTAAGCTGTCTGTGTTTGTTTTATGCTTAAGAAAAATAGGCAGTGAGTTCCATAGGACCGCACCTGAATAAAGAAGGCTTGATTTGAAAAGGTCAATACGTGGAGTCGGTGTTATGATTTTTAGTCTGTTATAGTTCAAAATAAAATTATCACGTAATGTCTCCGGTGCATATCCTGACATCACTTTATGCATCATAACACCTTTATTATACATTAATCTTTTTTGAAATGGTAATACTTGCAAATTTTTATAATCAGATTCTGAAGGAGTGTGATTTTTTAGCATTATAAGCTTAACTGCTCTTCTGTGAAGACTGGCTAAAGGTTTCAAAACATTAGCACTTGCACAATCCCATAGAGTGGATGCATAATCAATATTTGACAAGATGTGATTGTAAAAAAAAATCTTTCGCGAGTGGAAATTCAAGAAATGTTTTCTTTTTGATAACTGATATATTTTTTTGGGGAAGCAATCTTACAGATGTAATCAATGTGATCATGCCATGATAAATTATTATCAATCTTTACACCAAGGACTTTATGGTGAGACACTTCTTCTAATACTTGATTTTTAATATAAAGAGGTGGAATGCTCAATAATAGATTTTGGGAGAACGAGAGAGAGAGAGAGAGAGAGAGAGAGAGAGAGAGAGAGAGAGAGAGAGAGAGAGAGAGAGAGAGACTGAGAGAGAGAGAGAGAGAGTCGGAGAGAGAGAGAGGGGGGAGGGGTTAGGATAGAGAGTGAGAGAGAGAGAGAGGGAGAGAGAGAGCGAGAGATAGAGAGAGCAAGAGAGAGAGAGAGAGAGAGAGCGAGAGAGAGAGAGAGAGAGAGAGAGGGGGGGGGGGTGATACCCACGTCAGCCAATTAGAATCTGTCGTTATTCAGAACTGCATCATCGCAGTCAGACTTCGCCATCTTCAATGACAACTATTTGGGTCCGAACTTTACTTTACTGAGCCTGCTATTCCAATTCATTCACTTGTATTTTTCTTGATGATGGCGTTGATGCTTCATGTCCTGCAGGCCTTTGGTTGATTACTATTATAAGGACCTGAAATACGATAACAACGGATTTTTCTCTCAGACTGACTCTCCCTTGTTTTGACTCATACTGTATTCAAGTGAGTCCAACGTGTTAACACTATTTCTGGATAATAAACTAAAATATAAAACAAAAACGCAACGAAACTCTTTTTGGACTAAGGACAGACGCACCAGAAACTGTACAAAACACGGATAATGTCTGTCGAAGAAAACACGGACCTGTCAAAGGATGTACATGTACTATATACACCATTGTTTTCAACCGAGGAGAGCAACTCCAAATGGGAGGCAACTCAGTCAACGCGCAGTGTTTGATGTATGTACATGTGAGGCGGTAAGGAAATGCGACAGGGGGGTCGGTTGTGTCGCTCTCTGTCTCATCAATATTTCAGCAGGCTTTTTTCGCGCACAGGAGAGTGCAGTAAAGGGCCGTAACTCAGGGTAGCTTTCTTTATATGAGCTCATCGCCGCTAGCTCGTTCACTCAGAGTGTGCAGGCAGATTGGCGTATAATTTGGTTTCAAGGTTTTATCAGTCTTCATGGTTTCAAATTTAGAACGATGTTGGTTTGTTTTTGTGTTTTTTAAATTGTGTGAATGTTGCATACGATTAACCTCTAAAGTTGAATCGAAGTATGTTTTTACGACGTGTTTACGACAATTCACGAATTGGACCAAATTCGATTCTTAATTCGAAATGTATGGATACAAAACAACAGATTCACAAACAAGCGTTCAAAAACAACAACAATAACACGAAAGAAAGAAAGAAAAACAACGTGACTCTTGTATAAATTCGATTTAAAGGTCTTTATCAGTCTTCATGGTTTCAAGTTTAGAACGATGTTTTATTATTTTTATTTTATTTTTTAAACTGTGTGAATGTTGCATAGGATAAACCTCTGAAGTTGAATCGAAGCATGTGTTGAAGTCGTGTTCGCGACAGTTCACTAATTGGAACAAATTCGATTCTTAATTCGAAATGTATGGATACAAAACAAGTTTCACAAACAAGCGTTCAAAAACAACAACAGAATAGAAGGAAAGAAGGAAAGAAAAACAACGTTATTCTTTTTTTTCTCCCAATCTGATCGCCCCCGCCCCCTCCCCCCCCCCCCCCCCCCCCCCCCCCCCCCCCCCCCCCCCCCCCCCCTCCGCTCACACCGCTCTCAGACGATTATCCCTCTCAGTCGACTCTCTCTGTCTCCGTCTCCACCACCCACTATATATCCGCAGCCAAAGACTCTTTCTCTGGCGGATGACAGCCTTAAGTAAATGGAAGCCGGGTTATCGGTCGCCGATCTCACTGTTTTGACATCTCTGATGTATTCCGTGTCTAAAAAGAAAGGAAGAATGAATGAACGATCGCAACGTCTAGCAGGACTGGCAGCCTGCACGAGTTGTAAATGTTGCTGTTGAAATCTTTGTTGTGAGCGCCTTATCTCAGCGTCCATTATGTTTTTAGAAGGCGCGGGGGATGGAGATAGAAGGTGGGGAGGGGGGGGGAGGTGGAGGTGGGTGGAGGTGGGTGGGGGAGGGGGGGGGGGGGGTGTTGCGTTCCCGGAAGATGGGGAACAAAGGTCTTCTTTACTTGATTTATTTTCATTTTTGTTAGTCGAAGTTTGTGGGTTTGCAGGTTGTCGTTGATCACAATACCTGTTTACAAATCAGACTTCAAGATTTCAGCCGGTTCATTAACAACATATCTTTCTTTAAAATCTGATGTCCATATAAAGACGGACCGAGACTTTACCAGCTAACAGAATGTCATCTGAAGTATTTAATAATTATTTTCAATACACGACACATTTTTTATAGCCATCGAAGAAAATAACGGTTTCAATACTATTTTGCGACTGGTTAGTCTTGTTTTGTTTTTTAATGTATTTTATTTTTTTAGACTTGAACATTCCTAAAGAATATTTGTCAAATGACGCTCAGGATATTTGTTTTCTGTATATTTTCTAGAATAATTAGGCTATATCTGATTATGCTGCTTATCTTCACTGCTTTGTATTCTTTATTTTATCCAATTCAAACATCTCTTGTTCCGTACCTGTTGTGATTATTCTTACTTCCCTTCTTGGCTTAAATATGCTTGAATATTTCATTTCAGGTACTCCTCGTCATATTGACTCCTGACTGCTCGTTTTTATCTTCTCTCAAGCTTTCTTCATAAGAGCATTCAAATTACAAGAGTTCAGAAGGTTTATTACCCTCTGTGGTGGACAAGATCGATCAGTTTCTGAGATCTAATCTCCCAGCCCGCTGGATGCAGAAGGGAACTACTCTGCAAGGCTCAAAAGCTCTGAATGGTTAAAAGAGCGTGACTCAAGACTCAATCCTTCGTTTGATCACATATCTAATGGTAATACTAACAGACCTGCCATCTGGACTAACGGGTGTGGTATTCTCTGAACTTGTAATGATCCAGACAAAAGCGTGGATCTTTTAAAGTCTTCGCCTCTGTTTTCGCAGTAAAACACAACAAGAATATAACCCGACAACAAAGCAAAAAGGCTTTTGTAATTTGAGCACGGCTTATGATCACGTCTGTCTGCAAGAGCATTGACTCGACAAGCCCATTCACACCAAAGTAATCAGTCAAGGATGGTTAAAGTTCTTGCAACTTTTCACACCTCACATCTTTATGCAAGCGGGCAAAAAATGACTACGAGCATTGCCAGGGTGGTCGGTCTCTCGTTTTTCGTCAGAGATACTAGCCGAATTCATTGAGGCGGAGCAGAATTTATTTAAACAAAGGTTCGTGTTGTCACACTAGCTTGGCCTATACACTTACATCTATCATCGAGAGACAGAGCTGATGAAGAAGGTGCTCTTAGCGTGGAAAATGAGAGATCTTTAGCTCACGGCGTTTGGAAGATTAGCACCTCTGCCCAACAGAAGAAGAGCGAAGAAGACAGGAATCACCACGGCAAATCAAGCGTGTGAGGACAAAAACCGCTGGCACTGATGCTGGAACTCTATTCACTTTAAAGGAGAGAGACTCTCACACGTCGCCAGTGATTGTATTCATTTATGCTTTACCGTTGCAGAAATGATTCGTGCTTGCTTTGTTCAAATGCGAAAACTGGTTTAAACCGGAGATTAATGTGGAAGGTATACAATAGAAATAAAGGTTCATCTAACCCCGTTCTGTCGATCTTGTTGTTAAACTCCGTGACTTGAAATCAGTGAGGATCTTGTGAGCTTCAGAAGATGGTTAAATTAGTCTACGGTGTCCGACACTTCATTGAAAGGCACTCGATTGAATGAAAACCTAATTGAAATACACTTCATCAATTTACAATACAATACAATACAATACAATAACTTTATTAATCTCTAAAAGAGAAATTGCATTGCTGAGCTTTTGTGTCCGTAATAAAACATACATAAAACATTCAAAAATAAACATTTGTTCTTTATCGCATGAACACTTTATTGAATGGACACATCGTCGAATGGACACTTCATCTAAGGGACACATCGGAAGATTCCGATACTCACGTGTCCATATGTGTGTGTGTGTGTATGTGTGTGTGGGGAGGGTGGGGGGGGGGGGGTGCGTGTGCATCTCTTTGTGCATAGTCATATTTTGTACTTTTTGTGTAAGTTGTGGATTTTTTTATATATTTTCATTTTTTTATATATATATTATTTCTTTAGAAATCCTCCCTTTGAAAAAAGCCATGGGCGCTCTATTCTTTTAACGAATTACCCCCAAAATTGTGAGCGGTAGCTTAGCGTGAAGGCAACAGGACAGCCTGTCTTCGCTGCAGCCTTATCCGACATTAGGCACACGTCACAACAATGGAGCGATGGATACAACTGCCGCTCCTTTTTCACCCACCCTCGTATCCTCGCCCCGGCCCCCATACCCTCTTCCTCTCTCCTCCGCCTTTTTACACCTACTTTCGTCTATCACCTCGCCTCCGCTATGCATCCTGGGGGGTTCTTCCTTCTCTTGTTGGGGATTTTTTTTTAAATGTTTTGTTTGTTTGCTGTGAGAATGTGTGTGTTCGACGTTCTTCAGTGGTGTGTGTGTGTGTGTGTGTGTGGTATTGTATGGGGAGATTTATATAGCGCTTGACGTTCTCTAAGCGCTTTACATATTAATTTCTGCCGTGTGAGATGGAATTTTTTGCACAATATAATCACGCATTCACATCGGCCAGCAAACCTCAAGCCTATTAGGGGCGAGCATTCACCTTTCACGGCCTTTATTCTAAGTCACACGGTGGTGGACATTTTTATCTATGCCTATACAATTTTGCCAGGAAAGACCTTTTGTCAATCGTGGGATCTTTAACGTGCACACCCCAATGTAGTGTACACGAAGGGACCTCGGTTTTTCGTCTCATCCGAAAGACTAGCACTTGAACCCACCACCTAGGTTAGGAAAGGGGGGAGAAAATTGCTAAACGCCCTGACCCAGGGTCGAACTCGCAACCTCTCGCTTCCGAGGCAAGTGCGTTTACCACTCGGCCACCCAGACCTG
>NC_090256.1:81901483-81914169 GCF_037325665.1 Littorina saxatilis | reverse complement strand
TCCTCGATACATGTTTTACTGCACATTTACTCACCTGCAAAGAGTTCCTTAATCATACTTTGTATTTTTGGTGATTTGACTTTATTATGCAGTTTCTTTTCAAGAGTAACAGTGTTGACCAATAACATTGATTTGACTGCTATCCGACGAGTAAAATTGACTCTAAACCTGAAGAGTTGTAATCTCATGATCACTCTTGAACTATCGACGCTTCTATATATCGCTAAAGCTCGTTTTAAGTTCAAACCTCATCAAACAGAGAAGCGAGCATAGTCGGGGGAAAACAACAACATGATGGCGGATTTAGAAGCAACCTCCCCCTCCTTGATTTGGTGGACTAAATAGAAACATTTCTCAGCACAGATCTGAATTATTTGCAAACGAGAACTCGACTGTCAATAACAACAACAAATTGTTTACACTCAATAAAAACAAAATAATTTTACAGGCAATACGAAAGATCTTTTTATTCAATGAAAACAAAACGAACTTACGGTCAATAATAGCAAAAAAAGAAATTACAGTCAATAAGAACAAAAAGAACGTTGCAGTCAATGGGAACATTGTTACAAACTGAACGGTTAATACGAACAAAAGAATTAATAATAATAATAATGATGATATTAACTGGACATTTTTAAGTGCCTAACCTAAGGCTCAAGGCCCTTTACTAAAAAGTACATATAATTATACAGAATAGAACAATTAAATGTACAACCTACATAAAACAATTAACCGGACCATACGGGAAAAAAAATGCCCTGCTCTCCGATACCATAGGCAATACAGACTCCAAACAGTGGAAGATCTTTGCTCCAAACCTGTTTTAGTCAGTTCTGCGCTCTGTTGTCGGAAAACGCGCAGCACTTTCACTATGCATACTGATGATGACAGGTGGTGCACACACACCTCTCTGACCTCAATCGCCGCGTGTGCACGTGCTCACCTCGCGCAAAGAATGCCACGTGCGCCCCAGTTAGTCCTCGTCAACTAATGGCCCCGGTAAGCGGATGACACCGCTAGCGGAATGCCAGACATCTAGCTTCGGTCGTCGCCGATGTCGTCTGCCGCTGCGATGACGATGATTTTGCTGATGGGAGGAGGCGGTTCTTGCTTGGGATAGTGTTCTGTTCGGGCTACGCTTCGTCCGGCCTTTGTCTCTGTCGCGTTGATTGTTAGTGTGCCTTCGTCATCTTCAACTGACTGTGAGATGGGAAGTGTGTTATTGGTTTCTTGTTCAGTCAGTTGATGTTTTTTTGTGTGGGGTGAGGCGGGGTGAAGGTGACGGGGGTAGTTTGTGTGTGTGTGTGTGTGTGTGTGTGTGCGTGTGTGTGTGTGTGTGTGTGTGTCGTGCGTGTGTGTGTGTGTGCGTGTGTGTGTGTCAGCGTGTGTGTGTGTGTGTGTGCGTGCGCGCGTGAGTGTGTGTTGTGTACCTCTCTCTCTCTCTCTCTCTCTCTCTCTCTCTCTCTCTCTCTCTCTCTCTCTCTCTCTCTCTCTGTCTCTCCAGTATGTCTGTCTCTCTCTCTGTCTGTCTGTCTGTCTGTCTCTCTCTCTCTCTCTCTCTCTCTCTCTCTCTCTCTTTCTCTCTCTTATTTTTCATTAGATATTCGTATAGGTGATGTAGTAGTTTGCAATACTGGATGATTAGCGTTTACATAAATGACTTTTTTTCTCTCGTGTCGCCGGTTTACAATTGTCCTTTTTTTTACATTTAGTCAAGTTTTGACTAAATGTTTTAATGTAGAGGGGGGAATCGAGACGAGGGTGTGGTGTATGTGTGTGTGTCTGTCACTCTGTCTGTCTGTGCGTGTGTGTGTGTAGAGCGATTGAGACTAAACTACTGGACCAATCTTTATGAAATTTTACATGAGAGTTCCTGGGAATGATAATCCCGGACGTTTTTTTCTTTTTTTCGATAAATGTCTTTGATAACGTCATATCCGGCTTTTTGTAAAAGTTGAGGCGGCACTGTCACACCCTCATTTTTCAATCAAATTGATTGAAATTTTGGCCAAGCAATCTTCGACGAAGGCCGGACTTCGGTATTGCATTAATATTTAGCTTGGTGGCTGAAAAATTAATTAATGACTTTGGTCATTAAAAATCTGAAAATTGTAAAAAAAATTTTTTATAAAACGATCCAAATTTACGTTCATCTTATTCTTCATCATTTCCTGATTCCAAAAACATATAAATATGTTATATTTGTATTAAAAACAAGCTCTGAAAATTAAAAATATAAAAATTATGATCAAAATTAAATTTTCGAAATCAATTCAAAAACACTTTTCATCTTATTCCTTGTCGGTTCCTGATTCCAAAAACATATAGATTTGATATGTTTGGATTAAAAACACGCTCAGAAAGTTAAAACGAAGAGAGGTACAGAAAAGCGTGCTAACCTTCTCAGCGCAACTACTACCCCGCTATTCTTGTCAATTTCACTGCCTTTGCCACGAGCGGTGGACTGACGATGCTACGAGTATACGGCCTTGCTGAAAAATTGCATTGCGTTCAGTTTCATTCTGTGAGTTCGACAGCTTGACTAAATGTTGTATTTTCGCCTTACGCGACTTGTTTATAATCTCAGTCCATCTTTATGTCTTAGTTTTAACAGGGAGAGATTGTAAGACTAAGCGACAGCCTAAAATCTTCATCCTTGAGAAATAAAGATCGTTCGTTCGTTTGTTCGTTCGTTCTCTATCTCTACCCCGCCCCCCCCCCCCCCCCCCCCCAAAAAAAAAAAAAAAAAAAAAAAACTGTGACAAAACAAAATCTCGGCGTATCTGCCCGCATGTCTCCATCGGACTCTACTGAAGTGTGTCTCAACACGTCTTTACACATGTGCGCAACGTGTACTACGTGTGTACGCGTCTTCGTTAGTGCCAGTGTGTTCGCGCATGTGTGAATCACAGCGTGCTTGTCACACCACGTGTGCGTGAGTGTTCAGTTGTTTTACATGCACGTGCAGCTTTTTGTGAACCGGCTACACTGTTTTGTTTTCCTCCCGAGGTGAGAGAGTTTGAAGCTAAGTGGTACCGACGCAGTCAGGCTTCCACGCGCTTTTACACTTTGAATATATGGGTAATGTCAGGTCGGATACCTGCTGTAGCATTCGTTTCTTCTGACACTCTGTTTTGCACGGTGCTGACAACCCAAGAGTGCGTTCATATCCTTATTGCTAAATGGCCCCTTCCGGGTGTAACGTGCAGTGTACAGTGATCGCGCTAAAAGTCGTGTCATTTTGTTGACTGGTATAGTGGACCCCAAGCTCACCCTTTTTAAGACTTGCAACATTTCAAGACCTTTCTCTTCATATTTTCTTTTTATAACCTCTTTAAATTCAGTTACTTCCTTTTTGGAATTCTCTACTTTTTTTATAACCGGATTTATCCCCGAGTACGCAGTACTAGGGTCCTGCAGACTTTAATTGTGTGTCTGTCTGTCTGTCTGTCTGTCTGTTCGTCTCGACTTAACAGCTTATTGCTGGGAAACTACTGGGCGCAGTTCGTTCAAAAGTTGATACACTAACTTGATAATAGGTCCGATTGATCGTATTAAAACTTCATAATGTTACCTGGGACCTAAATGCGAAATATTCCACAAAAACGACTCTTAACGGGGGGGGGGGGGGAGGTTTGGCGGTGGGAGTACAACTGCCGTGCAGCTAATGGAACAGCCAGCTAGCTGGTGCGAATCACGTCCGCCTATGGCCAAAGTGATCGGGGATCGATTCCCGGCATGGGCGGTCTATATTTTTTTAATTTTTTTTTTAAATTCTTGTTTACTATTGTTTATTATGAACGTTTTAATGTTTTATTTCACTCTAATAATTTTGTTAATTGTGTAAAATAAATAAATAAATTTTTTTTTTTAAATCCAAGTGACCCGGGTTCGATTCCCGGCATGGGCGGTTTATTTATTTTTTTTTTAATTCTTGTTTACTTGCGTGCGTGTACCACTGCGCGAGGAGTATAGGCATTTGAGTTCACTGGCGAATGTCAGATTTGTTGGCTTGGAGGAAAGCGTTTCCGACTATGGCCAAAGGGATCCGGGTTCGATTCCCGGCATGGGCGGTCTATTTTTTTTAATTTTTTTTAAAAATTAAAAAAAAAATAAATTCTTGTTTACTATTGTTTATTATTGTCTGTGTGTGTGTCTCGACTTAACAGCTTATTGCTGGGAAACTACTGGGCGCAGTTCGTTCAAAAGTTGATACACTAACTTGATAATAGGTCCGATTGATCGTATTAAAACTTCATAATGTTACCTGGGACCTAAATGCGAAATAAACCACAAAAAAACGACTTGGCGGTGGGAGGAATTCGCGGTGCAACAGCCAGCCAGGCAGTCTGATAGATCGGTGCAAGGTCTCGGCAAACCAAGACTATGCCATACTCGTAGCAAAGCCGCCGAATGGTACCGTAAACCAAGAATAGTGACGTAAGAAAATAGAATGTCGTCTTTTGATTTGGAACGTGACGTGTTTTAGAATGGAGATGTGGTAGTGTGTGTGTGTGTGTGTGTGTGTGTGTGTGTGTGTGTGTGTGTGTGTGTGTGTGTGTATGTGTGTGTGTGAGAGAGAGAGAGAGGGAGGGAGAGAGTGAGAGAGAGAGAGAGAGAGAGAGAGGGAGAGAGAGAGAAGGAGTGAGGGAGAGAGAGTGTGTGTGTGTGTGTGTGTAAATGTCTGAAGAGTACTCGGGTCCAGCGCGAGCGTTTTTTATCCCCGAGTACGCAGTACTAGGGTCCAACAGACTTTAATTGTGTGTGTGTGTGTGTGTGTGTGTGTGTGTGTGTGTGTGTGTGTGTGTGTGTGTGTGTGTCTGTCTCGACTTAACAGCTTATTGCTGGGAAACTACTGGGCGCAGTTCGTTCAAAAGTTGATACACTAACTTGATAATAGGTCCGATTGATCGTATTAAAACTTCATAATGTTACCTGGGACCTAAATGCGAAATAAATCACAAAAGCCACTCTTAACGGTGGGAGTTTTTGCGGTGGGAGGCTGGTCGCTTTGCGAACAGCCTGAACTAAAGGGGAGACTTGAGCGGCGAACACGTCACGCAGTGACGAGAAAAGCATGCTTTCAGTGCAAGCCAGACAACGGGTGGGGAAATGGTCTCGGCAAAGAAATTACAATGCAGGGTTTGGTCTCGGTGAAAGAGAGACAGAGAGCACGAGAGAGTCTATGGCCAAAGTGATCCGGGTTCGATTCATTCTGTGCACATGTGTTAGTGTTACTGTTTGTGTGTGTGTGTGTGTGTGTGTGTGTGTGTATGTTTGTGTGTGTGTGTGTGTGTGTGTGTGTGTGTGTGTGTGTGTGTGCATGAGTCTGTACTCGTGTGTGTGTGTGTGTGTGTGTGTGTGTGTGTGTGTAAGAAAGAAAGAGAGAGAGGGAGGGAGTGAGGGAGAGAGAGTGTGTGTGTGTGTGTGTGTGTGTGTGTGTGTGTGTGTGTGTGTGTGTGTGTGTGTGTGTGTGTGTGTGTGTGTGTGTGTGAATGTCTGAAGAGTACTCGGGTCCAGCGCGAGCGTTTTTTATATCAGATTGTTGGAGTTTTGAAAAAGGGGGTTCCAAGGTATTTCCAAAAAGTATGGAGACCGAATAAGCCCCCCACCTCCCCCCCCCCTACACACAAACACAAACAAAACGGTCATGCCGGCTGGCGGAAGCTGACAACGATCAACACCGGTACAACTGACAGACACTGAAGTAGAACATCAAGACATGCAGGTATATAATTATGGGCGGTTGTTGTCGCCAGGTTCAAAATATATACATTATTCCCTGATTGTTATTGGCTGTATGTCTTTTGTTTTTTGGTGATGGTTTGTTTTGTTTTCACACCCCTACCCCTTGTTTTCTTTGCTGTTGTTCAGTGTTTATTTTACGTATCCCCAGAAACAAACGCCGTGTGAAGGCTGAGAAGACTGCTGCTGAGAGGAAGTTGTACTGTGAGTGTCTTTGCCAATGAAGGGGTCGCACCCCTGCACCCCCCCCCCCCCCCGAAAAATACACCCCCCAACCCCCGACAAATACACCCCCCACCCAAATCAACCCATTCCACCACTCAAACGGCTTGTCATAAGCGCGACCAACACAGACGTCTCACGCGCGTGCGCGGGATTCCAGGAGATCTCGCTAAGCGCGAGAAACGGCGTGCTAGCGCGGGTGTGAGCTGGTGCAGAGTGCCTTGTCAACGAGCTTTTGATTGGTCTAATGAATGCTCCGCGTTCCTGTTTGAAGCGGTGCACCTACCTACCTAACGTTTGTCTCACCAGTCCCCGCTTCATGAAAGCATTCTTCATGTAACACCGCTAGCTTGTTGCCCCGAGTCAAGGGAGACAAAAACACACATTTTTGCCAGAGTTACGACCCCTGGCTGATAAACATTGTTAGTGGGTGTGTTGTCATTGGCTAGAGAGGAAATTACGTGCCGATTACCAGGCAGAGAAAAATGCGCCGTGGTACTGACTTGCATTGTGGGTGCGTTTTCTGGCATATTCAGTCGTTACGCGAAGAACTAATTTGGGATCTAATTAACGAGATGTGAACGAACGGGATGTGCCGCAGGTAAGCCTGCGTTTGTCATATCTGGAACAGAAAGTTCCAATATGTCTTGCACTGTTCAGTGAAATTAAGGAATACAGATACAATATATAATCAAATTATTGAAAAAATGTCTGTGACACGTGAAGATTTGCAATCTCTACGAACCTACTACTACTACTGCTGCTGCTACTACTACTACTACTACTACTACTATTACTACTACTACTACTACTACTACTACTACTACTACTACTACTACTGGTGCTGGTCGCTTGCTTATTTTTCGATTATTCTGTCCTTCTAATACCTACAGAAATAAAATGTCAGAATTCCAAACAGGCTCTACTTTCCTCCTTTCCTTCCTTCCATACTGAATTATTCGCCTTGATTATTCTGTTCTGAGAACAGAGGCGGATCCAAGGAGACTAAATGTAACAACCAGTCAACAAGCAAACATCATTCGGCACATTCACTCACAAGTCACTTGGAGAAACACCGAGACTCAACAGCTTGTTGACTTTCTGGGCATGGTGATTTTTTTTGTGCTCAATTAATTTCGCAGATTGACATAGGCTATATATGTAAGTTATGAAATTTATTCAACCAAAGATCCAACCCTGCACAGAGAGTAATATGTAGATGACGTCGATCTTTAGTATGAGTCCAAGTGGACGGTTGCTTTAATCCTGGCTAAAATTCTGTACGAATCTGTAGTGATATACAGCATGATTGGAGAGACGGGCGCGTAGTCTATAGTGGTTATGTGTTGGCCTTCCGCGTAGAAAGTTCTGGGTTCGAATCGTGGCCGGCCGCGCCTGGTGGATTAAAAGGTGGACATTTGTCCGATCTCATGTCAATTTATGTGCAGACCCACCCTACGTACGATGTGTTTGGAAACACCTCCGCGCGGAAGGGTTTTGCGGCCAGCACAGCAAAGATAAGTCAACAACAAAAAAGTCTGTTTACGGTAACATAGGCCAAAAAAATAGGGTCGGTAGGTCGGGATTTTTTAAAATTTTTGTTTTCTCCCAAAAAACATATTTTTAAGTTATTTTGCCAAAAAACAAAGACTTATTTTTTTCCCCCCAAATACAAAAAAAAAAAAAAAAAAAAAGCCTAGGGTCGCGCGAAAAAATAGGGTCGGTCGGGATACCGTAAACAGACTTTTTTTGGGGGGGCCTAAAGAGGAAACATTTTTTCAGCTCGCGCGGCAACAAGCACTATGTCTCAAGACTGGACCTGCCAGTGCATTATCCCCTTCGTGTTTACACGCAAGCAAAAGACCAAGTACGCATGTAAAATATCCTGTAATCGGTAACAGAGTTTGGTGGGGCATGGAAATAAATAAAAGAACAAAACTTGCATCGCGCCGAATCGGAGTATGACTGCCTAAATTGCGGGCAAAGTAACGGCTTTACACGCCTACTACGTGTCTACCGCCTACCATTGTACGTGGGAGTAGCAGCCCAACTCGGAACGCAGAAGAAGAGAAAGAAGAATGCTGCGCACAATCATTCGGAAGTAATTAGGCTTCAAACCGCTACTGAATCGCTTTCGTGATCGGCTACTTAAATTACTCCGCGTCAAAATATCCCATCTTGATCAATCATGCTCAGCAAAATATTTTGATGTTGACTATTCTACGACATCCAATGTAGCGCAGTAATCACTAAATTTATCGCATAAACAAACAAACGTATCAAAGGATGACTGAATTAATGGCGGCTAAAATGACGGAAGTATAGACTTCTTTGCATGTGTGTGGATTGTTGTGTTTTTAGGCAGGTTTCAAGTGTTGCCCATCTCTGTAGCTCATCCTATTGTCGTGTGCTATTGCTTTTTTAAAGGCGAACCTTTCAGAAAGAATGATGCTGATGACGAGGATGACGACGACGACGACGATGATGATGATGATGATGTTGTTGATGTTGATGATGGTAATTAGCTAATCTCTCTCTCTCTCTCTCTCTCTCTCTCTCTCTCTCTCTCTCTCTCTCTCTCTCCCCCCCCCCCCCCTCTATCTCTCAGAAGGCCACTGTTTATGCAAGAGGTGTTCGGACATTAGATCGAGATTAATCATATATTTGATCCACAGCCCGCTAATTTTACACATCAATCACTGCAATCTTTCATCTTAAAGGTCACACGAGTGCAAGCAAGAGCACAACATGTCACGAAGTACACAAAGTCCCTTCATCATCAGAATGGCCTCAAAGCAACAACGACTAACTAAGACTCAAGAAATTACCACTTTTAGCCCATACCCTAAATCACTGCGTTGCACCACCAAGATGGCTTCCAGGCTGCGAACAGTTACAACGAAGAAATGTCCTCTGGAAGTTCCTGCTCTAAATCACCAGATTGGTTTCTGGGCGCTGTAGGTATAACAGAGGTAAGGCCTGGAAGAAGAGATGATCCAGCTCAAGAAAGTGCCTCTGATCGTCAAATCGCTTTGCACTCTCTGCTCCCTCGACCTCAAAGCCAGGGTTAGGCACCAGGGTCTTCTAACGGCACAGGGCCACGATCTGATCCAAGGGTCATCAACGGGTCTGTAGTGGTACGTTGCAGAACACCCTAAGGCACTGCAGGTAACAGAGGGAAGGAAGTAGTGAAGAACTCAAGAAAGTGCCTCTCATCATTAAATCGCTTTGCACTCTCTCCCCCCCCCCCCGCCCCCCCCCCCCCGCCCTCGACCTCAAAGCCAGGGTTCGAACCAGGGTCTTCTAACGGCACAGGGCCACGATCTGATCCAAGGGTTATCAACGGGCCTGTAGTGGTACGTTGCAGAACACCCTAAGGCGCTGCAGGTAACAGAGGGAAGGAAGTAGTGAAGACCTCAAGAAAGTGCCTCTCATCATTAAATCGCTTTGCACTCTCTCCCCCCCCCCCGCCCCCCCCCTCCCCCCCCCCCCGCCCTCGACCTTAAAGCCAGGGTTCGAACCAGGGCTCTTCTAACGACACAGGGCCACGATCTGATCCAAGGGTCATCAACGGGTCTGTAGTGATTCGTTGCAGAACACCCTCAGAAAGTGTGCGGATCTGAGTCCAGAGAATTACCATCCCAGACCACCGCACTAGCCATTCCTCAACCTTCTCACTGCTTCTCCATTGATTCCGCATAACAAGACAGACATCTGTCTTTGCTAATACTCCTCCCATCCCCGACACCCTCGCAGCGTTAATCGCTCGCTAATTACTTAAGCGCGTACCGCCTGGTAACCCACGTGCGATTCCGCTGCGCTAGAGGTGAAGTTGCAGGGGCAATCGTCATTTGGCATGCCTGAGTTGCTCCCCTTTTGATCTTGAGCTCATCTCGATGACAGAGTGCCTTCCCCTTGTCAGTTCTGCGAGAGCCAGCTGTTTGTGTAATTATTTGGTGGAGGATGAGGGTAGGATGATGGAGAATAGTTCACCAAGGTTTTAAATCATCTGTTAATTGTAAATGTCTTTCTTGCTCTTCGTCTTCAAGTACCACGTTATGAACGTCTTTTTACACCCTAAAAACAAAGATATTCCAGGCAACACTCGCATACATGTGAAGCCTGGAATATTGCTTGCTAAAAATGCTTGCTCGGTTCAGCAGCGACAACAACATCGTCTTCTGATAGCTTTGTTTTCGCACTGAAAACTTTTTGGTTTGCTTGTTTCTATTTAAAAAAAAATGTTTTTGTTTATTTACATACCGCGGGGAATTCTATTCCTTCATTTTCAGACGATAATAAACTCCTTTGAAGTGACATGAGGATACTTAATTCTATTTGAGCGTTTTTCGCTTCTCTTTTTGCTGGCTCTAGCCATGTCATTTTATATGATTCTTCTCATTTTAAAATCACCATAGCATGTCCTATATAGGCTAAATGGACCCGAGAGGACTTTAAATTTAAAGTACGAACAAATTCAGTTTCTTTGGTATTTTCTACTAATCTTTAAATGAATTTCAAAATGATTTTAGATATATTGTTTCGCCGAAACAGAGGTATTAAGGTGTCAAGGTAAAGGCTTACCACACCAGTTAAATTCAGTTTACTTCCAATTACATGAAACGTAACGGAGGTCAAGGTAATTACAATGGAGAATATTGTACTACCAATCTATTTCTTTCAACGAGAATTTCTGCTCATTTGCAAACAGAAACACGAGTACTCATTTTTCTTTTTTTAAATGGAGAAGAAAGTGTAAACTGTTTGCAATTGAATTAAACTGAATTCGTTGTGCTTCTTATTCAGCTTACTGGGGCGGGGATATAGCTCAGTTGGTAGCGCGCTGGATTTGTATTCAGTTGGCCGCTGTCAGCGTGAGTTCGATCCCAGGTTCGGCGGAAATTTATTTCAGAGTCAACTTTGTGTGCAGACTCTCTTCGGTATCCGAACCCTCCCCCCGTGTACACTACATTGGGTGTGCACGTTAAAGATCCCACGATTGACAAAAGGGTCTTTCCTGGCAAAATTGCTTAGGCACAGTTAATAATTGTCTACCTATACCCGTGTGACTTGGAATAATAGGCCGTGAAAGGTAAATATGCGCCGAAATGGCTGCAATCTACTGGCCGTATAAAATTTCATCTCACACGGCATCACTGCAGAGCGCCTAGAACTGTACCCACGGAATATGCGCGATATAAGCCTCATTGATTGATTGATTGATTGATACTGCCTGCTCGCTTCTTAAAGGTGCCACCCTCTCGCGCATCCCATAATTATGTTCACCACTACATATCCAGTGAGGCTTTCCATGAGACACGATTTTCCTTCCACTCGAACATAAACTAAAAGTCTACAGTCTAGCTGCTTCCAAAACCGAGTGAGGATGTTCTATAAATTAAAATCTAAGATTGACACCGGTGTCATCTTAGCAATTTTCATTCAGCAAAACGACATTCCCACTATAATGCACAGAAAGCAGCCAGACTGTAGATCTGAACTGGGTGTCCGAGTGGTAACGACTGGGTGGCCGAGTGGTAACGACTGGGTGTCCGAGTGGTAACGACTGGGTGTCCGAGTGGTAACGACTGGGTGTCCGAGTGGTAACGACTGGGTGTCCGAGTGGTAACGACTGGGTGTCCGAGTGGTAACGACTGGGTGGCCGAGTGGTAACGACTGGGTGTCCGAGTGGTAACGACTGGGTGTCCGAGTGGTAACGACTGGGTGTCCGAGTGGTAACGACTGGGTGGCCGAGTGGTAACGACTGGGTGTCCGAGTGGTAACGACTGGGTGTCCGAGTGGTAACGACTGGGTGGCCGAGTGGTAACGACTGGGTGTCCGAGTGGTAACGACTGGGTGTCCGAGTGGTAACGACTGGGTGGCCGAGTGGTAACGACTGGGTGTCCGAGTGGTAACGACTGGGTGTCCGAGTGGTAACGACTGGGTGTCCGAGTGGTAACGACTGGGTGTCCGAGTGGTAACGACTGGGTGTCCGAGTGGTAACGACTGGGTGTCCGAGTGGTAACGACTGGGTGGCCGAGTGGTAACGACTGGGTGGCCGAGTGGTAACGACTGGGTGTCCGAGTGGTAACGACTGGGTGTCCGAGTGGTAACGACTGGGTGTCCGAGTGGTAACGACTGGGTGGCCGAGTGGTAACGACTGGGTGGCCGAGTGGTAACGACTGGGTGGCCGAGTGGTAACGACTGGGTGGCCGAGTGGTAACGACTGGGTGGCCGAGTGGTAACGACTGGGTGGCCGAGTGGTAACGACTGGGTGGCCGAGTGGTAACGACTGGGTGTCCGAGTGGTAACGACTGGGTGGCCGAGTGGTAACGACTGGGTGTCCGAGTGGTAACGACTGGGTGGCCGAGTGGTAACGACTGGGTGTCCGAGTGGTAACGACTGGGTGGCCGAGTGGTAACGACTGGGTGGCCGAGTGGTAACGACTGGGTGGCCGAGTGGTAACGACTGGGTGGCCGAGTGGTAACGACTGGGTGGCCGAGTGGTAACGACTGGGTGGCCGAGTGGTAACGCACTTGCGCTCGGAAGCGAGAGGTTGCGAGTTCGACCCTGGGTCAGGGCGTTAGCAATTTTCTCCCCCCTTTCCTAACATAGGTGGTGGGTTCAAGTGTTAGTCTTTCGGATGAGACGAAAAACCGAGGTCCCTTCGTGTACACTACATTGGGGTGTGCACGTTAAAGATCCCACGATTGACA